>NW_023605973.1:0-40001 GCF_013339745.2 Dermacentor silvarum
GTATCATTTATAAACCGAGCACCTCCACCAGAAAATGTCACGAAGATAGCAATCGAGACCTTGGCAAAACGGTGTTCTTTTCAATATAGGCTGACATTCGGAGAGCGCGCGTTTCAGAACACACTTCGTCGTTCTCGTTGCAGCGGCCGGCGGCCGCAGGTGCCAGCCTATCTCGCGTCAATATGACTAATACACTTTTCCCATTCCACAATGAATTATTATCGACGAAGTAAAGCGGGTACATGATTTCGACCTAACAATGACATAACAACGAATAACAGCGTTCCCATATTTGATAGCGCGGTTGTTTCTACGTGTCATGCCCACTGAAAAAAATACTGTGAGAGAAAGCAGAGAATGTATTGTACTTTCAGTAGCATACCTATTTTGTTTTCTTCAATTTCCTGTTGCTGATGTTTGTGTAGTGTCACTAAAACTTTCGGTTGACCCGTTTTTAGGTCAGTTTACAGAAAAAGACGGCTAGAAAATTAGTTACTTTACGGATACACCATTTAGTTCCTACTCAGGTAATATTCAGGGAGCACGAGAAAGTTAAAGCCATGGCTGCGGTTACATATAATAAATCTGGCTGGTTCATCATTGCTAGAGAAAGGACACGTATTTAATTTCAATAATGTGAAAACGCTGGCAAGGGAGCATTGGTGGGGCCCCAGAAAATCTGTTGCATCAGGGTTTATCGGCCTTGACCGGTCGGCCTGCTTCGACGATAAGTAGGATGTATTCACTCTATTAGACCTTTTCTGTACGAACGATATTACCCAGATAGGTGGCGAAACGTCTACTTTTGTTTTTAATACGATGCTTGAGTAAAGCCACAGCACAGACGCTAACAAGTATAGATTCCTTGACACTCAGAACATTTTTTTGCAAGAATGTGTTTCGTAGCAACGGCGGCCATTCTAAGTGTAATGTGTAACAATACCTTCCTGGTCTAATGGCCTGCGTTGTAAATATCCGCCGAATCCTCTTCTTTTTCCTATGTTTATCCATTATACAAGATGTACAGTAGGTTGCCCCGGTGTACTAAACGAGACACCGTATTTATATTCTAAACAATAAAGGTACAATATGGGTGATATGTCGGCAACTATCAACGTTTATGAGAAATAATTCTGGTACTTGCATTAAATTACATGCGCAAGTACTCCAGGGCGCTCTAGGTGTGTTTCCTGGATGAAGCACAATTTTACCGCTGCCCTGCGTGCATTATAAGTGCCGGAAAGGTCAACTTTATTGAAAACTGCGGAAATATCATGGACAGCGCTCTCGTGCAGCAAATGATGCGTGGAAGAATTACTGCCTTCGAAAGAAAATTCCTAACAAGTGTTTGAAAGGGTTATACTCGTATGTGGACAAGGTTTCCAACGGGCCATTCATAAGCGAGTAGCGTTTTAAATTATGTGGCTCCAGTACAGGCAACTGAATCGTTAATTGCACCTGCTCGCAAGTAACAACTTTACTGGTAATCGTCGTGATTCTACAAGGTGGCACAAGTTGTTGTCTATTTTTTATGTGAAAGTATCTCAGTAGCTTTCATTAGAAGCTTCTGAAAATAAAATTCGTTTTTCGCTCTTATTATGAATTTCTACGTTGTGTTTTACAGCGCAGCCGCCGTGTTTAATGGAGATCATGGTTCTGTTGATAATGAGAAAACGTATGCTCTTTCGGCTCCAGGTTCGGTCAACAATCCAATTATATGCCTCATCGAATTTCTTACACCGCCAAATCCGACTCTCGTAAGCAAGCTCGTGGGGCTTAAACTTTGCGACGTGTATGCCATGAAGGAAGCGTTGGAGTTCGACAGCCAAGGCGAAATAACCCTGGCCGGCCACAGTGAGTTTTCGCAGAGCTGATTTCTTTAATTTTACATAAAGTTAATACAGCCAAATCTCGACGAAGAGCTCGGTACAACGGTGGGAACCGCGATCACGCCGCCATGATACTGGGGAGAGCGCATTTATTTTTTTTTAATGGATGAGTTTGCTCTATTTTGCGATGCACATACTCAATGCTTGATGCAAAAATGAGCATGTGCATCTAGCACATTTGTATAGAATGCATGTAAACTTCCAAAGTTAATTCCACAGATTTTCGAGAAATATCTGAGGGGTTTTTCTTAAGCTTGGTCGAGCTATGTGTGTGCATTTACAGGCAGCTTAACCAGATGGCGCCGCTAAATCTCGCAAGGCTGGGGATGGCGCTTTTTCTCTAATCGGATTTCGTCAGCTGTGCTTACTGTGTACATATGGCGAGAGTGGCTCGAGTACGTCACAGTGACGTTTTCCCGATTGCGCTCGCGAACGTTCGGGTCCGGGCCTTGTTTACCTGGTTTACCAGCCCCACTTGCGTCCCCTGTCAGCGGTTGCATGAAGTTGTCCGGTGGCGCTACCTCATTCGAACAGACCTGATTCGGTGAACAAAGAAGTACGGGTGAAGTAAAGCTCCTTGTCAAGAAAGAACTGAACATAGATAGATAGATAGATAGATAGATAGATAGATAGATGGATAGATGGATAGATAGATAGATGGATAGATAGATAGATAGATAGATAGATAGATAGATAGATAGATAGATAGATAGATAGATAGATAGATAGATAGATAGATAGATAGATAGATAGAACAATGGCGGAGGCTTTCTTGACGGACGCGGGAAGTCAGCTGCCCGTTCAAACTGTGGGGCCCAAGTGCCGTAGCCTTGCTGTCGAAAAAATAGGTTATTTTTGCATCGACGGAAAACGTGAACGTTTTCTGAAGATTTATAGCGGAGCGAATCAAACTTTCCTTTTCTTTTTCACTGCATGAATTCTTTTAATCTTTTGTGCGAACTTGATAATAGGTTGGAAGTCACCGAACTATCTGGATAAAGCATAACTTTTCTTTTGTGCGCTTTTGCATGCGAAACAAATAACAAAAGATCACCCACCAGTGGACCTGTGAGGCTAATTGCCCTGCAAGAATGTCTCGGGGGTATACTAAAGTGCCACTTCTTTTCTTTTCCGTGGTCAGTTGTGTCCCAGTGCGTGTAATTAAAACTTCATGCCACGGCGTAAGAATAAGCTGAACAGCGCTTCTATAGGCCGGGTGTACGTTCAATCGAGGAGCTCTACTACTACGAAGGAAATGAGGGATTTGATAAATAAGTATTTGCTTTTTTCACCACAAGGAGCCGAAACATGGGCACACAGTGTGCTCTTCAGAAACTTAATTTAGCCGAGTATTGAGATATGGGTGCGGGAACACATGGTAAAGTGGTCGGGAACATCTTCTGAGAGCTTCCTGTCTTTTTGCTCGCATTTTGATGCTTACACATTTTTTCCGGCCGCCTTGGTGGGTTAATGATGGCCAAATTACGCTTCTCTGATGAAGCATATCGCACCCTCATTAAATAAACTGCATGCGGGGTTTAGCTTCCGGAAACCGGACACAATAGGTTACGCGGGGCGCCATATAGCGCACGGCTCCGGATTAATTTTGACCGCCTAGGGTTCTATATAAACGTACACACAGTGCACCATTCACGAGTTCCGCGGACAGTATCGAAGCCGCGACCTCGTTCTCGGCAGCGGAAGGCCACATCCGCTGACCCTTCGCGGCGGGTTCGAACGTTCATAATTAGCAGTTTTCATCGACGCAGAAGCGTAGACGTATGTGTCACATGTATGTAGGCTCTACATGCATTCATTTATTGGTTATCAGCTCTTTTGTTCATTTCATTCCGGCTTCACTTAAATAGACACTAAAGAAAATGCATTAAGCAAGGATTATATCCCTGCTTAATTAATTGCTATAATAATTGTTAAGTTAATTACGAAAACCTGATAGCCCAGTCATGCTATGATCTGAAGCTTGGCAAAGTAGAAAGAGCGCAAGAATAAATCACATGTAGGTAACACCATCTTCACATTATTGAGCATGCAGCTGCGCATGAACTCATAAATTTATAGAGCGCCTACTCTGGGCTACTTAATTGTTAACAAATTAAGATGATCGCGTATCAACAGTGAGCAGCTTTCTGTAACTTATTTTTTCGCAGAAGTGGCCAAAATACGCAAGAACACCATCAAGTATACAACGTCACAGCGACGTCATGGGCATCGCGGTTTGAGCACGACATTAAAATACAAATTTATTTCATTTTCGGTGTGGTACAGAACGTGTGTGCAAGAGCGGACGATGCCGCAATGCGTGCGTCACCGCTTGGTGAGTCCACGTGACCAAGCTTCCTAGACAGTGACGTTACTGTCCACTCGGCGCCCAGAAACTGAAACTGATAATGGTTCACATAAATAATGCGATTTTAATTATTTACCGAGAATATATGAATCTTCGAGCCTGTATCATGCTTCCTGGAGCAATAAGAAACGTTTGAAACAAAGAACGCGCAAGCCACAAATTTGATGTCTCAAACCCTTTAATTGTTTCCCATCCCGGAGGTCCGGGTTCAATTCCCACCCCCAAGGGAAGTTTACCAAATTTTCTTTGCGAAGGAATTAATTTACTTTGTTGACAGGAACCTCCCTGAGAATTGTGACATCAATGCGAGCATTTTTGGCGTATTTTTACTCTGCGCCGTCGGCCAATTTTGGTACCATATTTCGGTCATGACGACGAATACCGGTTTCGCAACTTCTGATCGCGATCGGGATCGGATTAAGCTTGATCCGGATCGAGTGTTGCTACACGGTCGTTTTCGATGGCGATCTTGCGGGATCCAGATCCGGACAATCGCGATCCGTAAATGGCGATCAGGCTTTTTGATCGCGATCGCAGGCTGACGTCTGCGCCCTCTAGCTCAGTATTCTGAAAATGCTAAACACAACTGAAGGAAGCTCAATAAAAAAGTAAAAAACAAACAGTGAGCCCTTCCACTCTGTGAAGGTGGATAACCAGCGAAGCTGTTTAGCACACCACACAGAGGTGGCACGGAATTTTGAACAAGGGTACGAACACATTTATTGTCTCGATCGGTTGCCATCGTGACGATAGGTATGCACACACGTTCTCGTATCACCTCTTATTATTATATTAATTTCATCGTGTTCGCGTATAGTCCGGACTCACGAAGAGCGACGGCATCGAACATAGACGAGAGTACAATCGTCACCGGCGGGCGGCGAAACGCCACCGATGAAGATCGTGCGCAAAACGCCATGCGCATGCGGGACGTTCCTCTGCGTAGGCGCGTTGCTCTTCGAGAGTCCGGACTAAACTCGGCCTCCCAATTACTACGACAGAAGTGAAATTCAAAATGGAGAACGGCAACTGGTGTTGCTGTTTTTTTTTTGTATACATTCGCGTGGACGACTGGGCCGCTGCCCCGAGGAGCCGCGGGAAACGAGACTCGCGAGACGTTTCGACGGCACCGCCACCACGGGAGAGCGGGAAGTAAGGAAACTAGATACGCAAGTGCTTGGAACGCCGACAGAGAGAGGGCAGTGCGAACGTAGACATCCACCACCCAGAGTTCACAGGTGTACGTGCCGCGGCGTTTAAACCCTTTCTGCACGATCTCCAGGATCGGGCAACAAGACCGGAATATTTGCTCGCGCAAATGAGAATTGCACGGTACCCTAGCCATGAAAAGACTCGCTGTCAAAACGCAGGCAAGAAATCGATTGAACTGGGATGGTTATACAGGCGTATCAAACTGCAAAATATAGAGATAAAGGTTTTTATGATGACAGGAAATATCAAAGGAGAGATAGGCAACATTTTAGACAGCAATATCTTGTAACGTTGCGGAAGTCGCATAAAAAGATGTATATATACAATATTTACAAGACAGGAAACGATGTACAAACAAGGTGGCAGTGGAATCCCATCGTCGGATCCCATTTGTTGTGGGCACTTACACGCTCATACGTGGCGATCCAGTCTTCCACGTCGAGGTGGTCGGTGCCGCAGAATGTTCGTGGATCCCGCGGCTGAGCCAGGACAACCGTCGAGGTTGTAGGCGTTGATGTGGGCCGCGCCATTTCGGGACCTGTTTCGTCCATCATGTTGTCCTCTCCGAGGTGACGACCACTGCGGAGCTTCGTTGTCTCTCGTGGGTACCCCTCACCTCTCACCAACTTTTTACGTTGTGGAAGTCACATATAAAGATGTATATTTACAATATTTACAAACAAGGATGACTGTTGAGACCCATTTCACCTCGACAGGTCAAATCGTCGTCTTCTGACGATGGCGTCATTCTTGGTTGCGCCGTAACAATATGTGGTAAAAGCTGATTAACTCAAGCAGGCTATAGGTTACCATTTGTCGCAGCCCCGTTTCAAAGGGGATACACTGGCGCTTGCTTCCCCATTTCGACACATTACATCGTGAATTGTGTTGTTTCGTATTGTTGCTTGCATGACAGGGAATGCATAGCGTTCTACCTCCTCTGCTTATTAAGCGAAGCTTTATAGGCTCACAAGTGTCGGCGGTGGTGCTGGTGGTGTCACGTTAAAAAGTGGGCCGATCCTGGTGATTGTGCAGAAAAAGTCCAAGCTCAATGGCACATACCCCTGTCGTGTGGGCCGATCTTGGTGATTGTGCAGGAAGGGACGAAGCTCAATGGCCCGTACCCCTGTCGGCTCGGGCACCTGTAACGTGCCCTAGAACTACCCTTGTCACACGTGATACCCAAAGCGACAAAATCACCAGCCCTTCCCCTGTCGAGAAAATGGGGGTAAGCGAAGCTTGTCGTCCGATTCTAGCGTGAGGGCTTCCGAAGCCCTGGCGAAACGTCAGCGAAGAGCCGCGGATCCCCAAGTTGCGGGAGCGCGGTGTTGAGACCAAACGTCAGCGAAGAGCCGGCGACCCTGAGTTTAGGGCAAACGAAGCGGGACGCCCCTGCGACAGCATCGTCTTTCCACAAGCTTCGCTTACCCCCATTTTCTCGACAGGGGAAGGGGTCCGAATTTTTTTCTCTTAATACGATGAAGGCGGCCGCAGCATGGCCTCAGCCGGGCCTGTGCTTCATAAAATCGCTGCACTCGATCATGGAGTGCCGCCTCGCTTATGTAGCGGTCTACGACCGAATGATTTGATCTTGTGCACCGTAACACCAATCACGACTGACCGAGGCTCTCAGTCACGTGGTAAAGTCAAGGCAACCTCTCGCTTCACGTCTGAAAGAAGGCCGCAACTGCTGAAATCCGCTCGCAGGTCAATTGCATTTAGGCACTTATTCTAAACGCCAGGCTTATTGGCAAATAAAAGCTGATTGTTTCTGGCTAAAATGTTGCCTTCGGTTGCATACCGATGTCATGATGTGCTATAAAATTTCATAAAATATTGTCACGGGTGTAAACTATTTACAAGATGTATTTACAGGAGGTAGATAGACAGCAGCTGAGAACACAGAGAGGCTGTTGCCACTTCGTCTTCTTCTCCGTCGTCGACATTGTCTGCTTTCTTCACCGTAACAATATTTACGCTTCCTTCTCAAACCAGTGACACATAGGAAGACGTCGAACAATATCCGTGCGAAAAAAAGGAAAAAGGTTCCTAGGGGTCCCTTATGCAAAAACTAAGACAACTTGAAGATGGCATCCTGAGCGCCGTTAACTCAATGACACAACGACCATATTTCACTCATTCATCATCACTCTGAAGCCGCAATTTAGTCATTTTTGCAAGTCATAATGTTTTTTTTTCTATGATTCCCCAAACTCGAACTAGCACATTTCTTGCTGAGAAACTCTCACTTGGACCCTCAAATCTCACATATATTTTTTCCAAAGCACTCCCCCACTCCATAACCCCTGGATTACCTCTTAATTCACACTTGATTCGCTGTTGATTCACCGTATCACTGCTTGGTTCACCTTCATTTACTCTATCATCTCGGTTTCAGTTCCATCCCACTTTGATTGCTCTATTACTCCAAATTTCCAATTTTCATCACTCTTGGTTCACCCTATCACAACTTGATTCACGTTCATTCACTCTTATTTTACTTTCATTTACTCTTCATTATCTTAGCTCACACTATCTCATCATTACCTTTCGTTTGACTCCTATTACCCAACTAGACCCCTTTAATACACCATCAGTTAACTATTAATTCCTCATTCAGTTCTAGGTCTGTATACCAATTATCATTTCAGTCCACTTGCTTAATCATTCAACCAACCTTAATCGCATTGTGTTTCTCATTATCGCCTTTTATCCTAAGAGGGTCGGCCATTTCGTGCCGACGATGCGGCCTTCTCAGACTGAAATATTAAAAGTGCGAAACAAACATGGGAACCTGAAAAAAAAATTATGCAATTTCTTTGGCGCGGTTGTGCACAATCTCCGGGATCGGCCCACGCAAGAGGCTGCGTTTCTACCAGAAAGCTCACCTACGTGCATAGCGTTCGCCGCCAGCGTTTGCCAGTAACCATTATGGTTGCATAAGCTGCAGTCGTCGGGAACCGTGAGAAGCAGTCAGGGATCTTTGAATGCTATATTTGAATGCTAAGCCATAGCAAACATGTCTCTCGTACCTTTGCGGTCGCCCTCCCTTGCGCCAATTTTCCACTCACTCTCAAAGCTGGCGTTTCTGCAGTACATCTCGTCAGGGTAACGGCAACGTATAAGCAATCTCCTTCACAATACATGCAGCCTATGTTTCTTCAGTTTGAGGCACTTAGGGGATGAAAATTGCTGACGCGTGCGTGTATGTGTGGGGGAGATGCTTTCCTGTGACGAAGCAATGACCCAACAGCCGAGCCCATTGAATTTAATGGAAAAACGCCACGTGCCTCCTTCAGTCTACCGAATGTGCAACGTGGCGAAGCGCGCTTCAGAATTAGGAAGAATGATTTCACAGCGTAATATCCGCCAGATAAACAAGCGTGCCCGTGTGAAGTAACACACCTGCACGTGAATCGATTGATTGATTTATAGGATGAAATTGGAAACGTTGACATATATTGCATCGCCGCGGCTTCTCCACAAACGCTGAATTGCTCGACGATCAAATTATGATGGCACGAGGTGATGTGAGAACGTCTCAGCAATTTTCGCGATCACTTTTTCGCAAACGTGCCTATATGTGATGCTATCGATGCAATCAGATAACTGTGTCTTATATTGTTTTCGGGGCTTGTAGAAAGCGCACTCTAATATAGCCAAAGGGTCAGGTTCCCGTCCTCTATCACCTATTTTAGGGCGTTAAATTACGACATAAATGATGGACTCATACTCACGCAAACGCGGGATCTATAGGAGGTGCGCGTGGAGCGCCATTTGTATTAATTCTCGCGCATCTTTGACGCGTACGGCGGCAGGTACAGGGACGGCGGTGGGAGAAGAAAGGGGTGCGGGGAACAGGTTAAGCTTAGCGGCACTCTAAGGCAGCGAGAGAAAGGGTGATTTTTTAATAAAGTCGCCCACACGGCGCACGCACCCAGCAGGCCACGATGGCCCGAAGAGCTGCGCGCTCTGCTCGTCTGATGGAAGCGCCGCTGACACCTTGCAATATTGCGCTGGCGCTGTTTCGCTATCTCGCACAGCGTCATTGCGTCTCGCATAGCCCGTGGGATCCGCGGCAGCTGCACGGACGTCGCGGTGCGCTCTCGCTTCGCTATATACACGAGCTGAAAGGTAAACGCGTGCGCCCGAGTCTATACGGTGCCCGTACGGTGCATGCTCTTTAAGTGGAGCGGGACCTAACCCTTTGTATGCAGAAACGCATCTTTTAACTTGAAGCTCGCGCTTGACTTGATCTAAGTGGCGCTTATCGCGAAAGCGCCGAATGAGATGCAATGAGCATCTTGGGCGCGTTCACGCCAGGCGTCATTTAAATCGAGTCAAGCATGGGCTTCAAGTTATCGCGAAAGATTTGTGGCGCAAAGTAAGTGACAGGAAGCACAAGAAGGACAGGATATGAGGCCAGTTTACGAGAGGGACAGGATAGGCTTGCGTCCTAACCTGTCCCTGTTGTAAACTGCGTCATATCCCGCCCTTCTTGTGTTTCCTGTCACTTACTTTGCGCCACAAGATTTTCGTTAAAGCTATGCACCAATTTGCCCAACAGTGCATACTCTGCTTCAAGTTAAGTTGCATGTCTGAATACGAAGGTAAGAAAGGCGCGTTGATTATATTTCTCTCACAACTTCTCGGCGTCTTCTCTACTATGCGGGCGCAGTGCGGTCGATAATTTCCCAGAATCAAATGATCCGCTAGGCTTCGAATTTGAAAGAAATGAGCACTTATTTCTTATTGGCATGGCAGAAGAACGTGTTGGCCACGAATACGATGCCGGCTACACCTCGTCCGTTAAACAGGTGGTACAATTACGCGCGTGATCTTTGTACACTGTCGTAAGCAGTTTTGTAGAAGAAAGGGCAGAAAAGTTACTGCACACAAAGCGACGCGCCGTCGCGTCAAAACTAACGCAGCGACTTTGCAAAGAAACTGTCAACGCAACAATGTGAAAAACAATAGCACTACATCTCATACACAGCGTTGGTATAAGTAAGAAATTGTGGGGTGTCACTTGAGGAAGCTGAGCAGTGGCTTATGAGGAACGCCGTACTGGAGGGCTCCGAACTGATTTTGTTGCAGCCTGATGCTGTTTAACCAGCGCATAAAATCAAAGTACATGAGTGTTCCTGCACTTCGTCCACATCCGAACACGGCTGCCGCGGTCCGGAGTCGAACCCTTGATTCGTGCTGAACAGCGCAGCGTCATATGGCCACTGGGCTACGTACCCCAACGGTAAGCAGGGACTAAGACAGGCGTGTTGATTGTTTTTTCGACGTTTTTAGTACAACGTGGGCGAAAAGTGGTTGATGAGTAGCAGGGATCCTAGCTTCTTCTAGGCTTAGATAAAAAAAGGAATACTTAGATGGTCTATATATAATACGACGTCTGCAGACTTCTTTCAATGATGTCTTAGCATCCGTAGTAACGTTATAAACATCCGTCCGACCAAAAATTTGGAGGACGCTTAAGCTTCGCTTTTAAAAGTATATAGCATTCAAAGATCCCTGACCCTGACGTTACCCTGACGAGATGTACTGCAGAAACGCCAGCTTTGAGAGTGAGTGGAAAATTGGCGCAAGGGAGGGCGACCGTAAAGGTACGAGAGACATGTTTGCTATGGCTTTACCGTACACACCTACTACGTACGATTCTAGCGTTATTTCGTACCGCTGTACGTGTAAACTTCTGCTCGTGGGCTACAAGTGTGGAGGCGAATTTCAATAAAGACGTTTTTCCCCCCATGTGCACCGCACAATGATCGACCGCAAAGCAATTGAGCCGTACCAGAAAGCCAGCTCTGCAAGCCATGTTCGGTCTTTTTATAAGTAGATCTTGACGCACACCAAGGATATAGCTTTGGAAGTGATGCGTGCGCAACGGCGGCTGTGCGAAAGGCAGTTACGTCGACCCGACCTATTCTTTCAATTAATCATTAATTAACAATTAACCAAGGGAGACTTGGTTTTCGTGAGCTTTGTCGGGTCGTTAACGTGTTTCTGAGCCTGTATTCCCTATTAAATCCGCATTAAATAAATGTTGAAGTACGCAAACCTTACTTGTCGGTCCACATTACATGAGCGAGTGACAAAGTTAGACAACGACAGCAATTATTTAAGTGTTTTTATCTAGCCGCACGAATGAAGTTCGTGATACTACAGATGCGCACACCTTTAAAGCAGGAGTGATGCTGGGGATAAGTCTGCCAGTGAAAAAAAAAGAAAACTGATTCTGTTTGCAAGCAGCGATAAATGATGGGTTCAAGTGTGACACTGAACTTTCGACGCACGACCAAACAGTTACCATTTTCGTTGTTCTTTGGTCACTGGCGACAATATGGGAATCTTGTTTGCTCTAGAGCCCGCTATTCCGAAATCGTAGCCAAATTCAAACAAACATGCACACGCACAAGAAAAAAGAAATACCAAGGCGAGAGAACAATATAAACTAGGAATAAACACAGAAATAATCAAAAGCTTTCCCAATCTCACTTACGCTCAATTACGCAGTTCTCCGCATGTTCGCACGCCTTCCGCACATGTGCGGCCATGCGGAGAACGGTACATGTCCTGCGCAGGCGCACAAAATGCAGACCCATACAGTGAAAGCCGAAATTCGAGCACATGTGCGCGACATGGGCATTTTTGAGTGAAACTCAACTGCATACACTCCACAAACTTACACAGAACTTGACATAAAGTTGCAAGGTCGTACAAATCACGCGTAATACATAATCGGTGCGTGACCTGTGACAAGCAGAAGTGTAGTCTCTGCTCATGTTAAATTCGCTCAGTTGAAAAGCGAAGCGCATAATAAAGCGTGAGTGTCAGAAATGTTCACTAAATGGGAACGTGCTGTGGCTATGCCGTTGGGCTGCTGAAATTGATGTCGCGGGTCTGTTCCCGGCGTCAGCGGCCACACTTAGATGGGAGGCGAAATGCAAAAACGCTCGTGAACTTAGATTTAGCTGCACGTTAAAAAGCCAAGGGTGATCAAAGTTAATCCGGTGCCAACATCACGTTTTCCTGCTTTTCTTTCCCTTGACCCTTGCGAATTAAGTGCTGGCGTGCTTAACCCCCGACCTAGTGCTGAGCAGCAGAACGCCATAACCAAGCAGTCACCGTGGCGGGCACTCACGTTATGTGCGCTCAAAAACGGTACTTCGGCGGCGTTCTGACACATTCCTGCTCTCCGTGTGTAACTCCCTAGACACACACTCAAATACATATGCGACGTTGCGGTCTCGAACACGTTAGGGATCGGATTCAGCGGTGCCGCATATATATATACGATAGCCGGAAGCGATGAACCCGGAGGGTTAAGTTATAGGTGAGCTGCATGAAGCGGCGTTGACGAGCAGCGAAGCTTAGGCACGTCGACGCGCGCGACATTCTGTTCTCGTAAAGAGCCCTAATGACACGGACTGCAAATTGCTGCAGACAACCTTGTTTGTTTGTGAGTGTGTGTTAGTTTGCATAAGTACGCGTGCATTTGTGAGTGCTTGCGTTCTTGTGAAGTTTACACGTGCGTGTGCATGCCGCATATACATATATATATATATATATATATATATATATATAGTTACAAACGTGAAAGTCTTGTGTTATTTGGGTATGTCCATGGCCAATCCCCCGTAGTGGGTTGTGCTATTTCTATAGGCACCAAACCAAACCAAACCTAGGCTGGCGCTCAAGACCGTCGGTTACGTCGTGTCCCAATAAACCCTCTCTTAGCAAAATAACCCGTAACAGAGTGGTGGAGGTGCTGGGTACACGACGTCGACGTACTACGAAGTCCCAAGCGCTTGAATTTCGCCGGAGCCACCACCATGCCGGTCTGTCGCCAACAGTCATCATGCCACAGCACGGAGGACCAGACCCAGCGCCAGTTGCAACCGCGCAAGGGTCAACGGCAGCTGCACCCACACAACATTACATGGCACCACGCTCGTTCGCGGGAAGAGCGGGAGAAGGCGTGGACGAGTGGCTTACGCACTACAATCGGGTGAGCCGATATAACAACTGGAACTCGGTCACCAAGCTTGACAACGTCGTCCTATTTATGAGAGAAACCGCACTGATGTGGTTCGAGAATCACGAAGAGTCTTTAATGACATGGGAACGGTTTGTTGAGGAAATAGGAAAATGTTTTGGCGACTCTGATGCAAAAAAATGAACGTGCGGAGCGAACGCTTGCCCAAAGAGCTCAAAGTCTGGGAGAGACATGCACTATTTATATAGAAGAGGTGCTCAAGCTGTGCAAGATCGTAAAACCGCGGATGTCTGAAGAAGACCGAGTCGGACATCTTTTGAAAGGTATCGCGGAAGGCGTCTACAATTTTCTGATATGTAGAGAAGACCTCACCTCCGTCTCTGATGTCTTGCGTCACTGCCGCACATTTGAGACGTTGAGGACCCGTCGTATCGCACCCAAATTTGGACGACTGGCAAACGTGACCTCTGTCGCCAGCGTCAATACGAGTCCGTCCACCGACCTTTACTCTACTATCCGGGAAATAGTGCGCGAAGAACTGCAGCGACACAATGAATTAATGTACAACACAGTTCAACCGCCGGCGACGTACCCAGTATCACCCTCAGCGCCCGCAGCACCATGCGCTACTTTTCCACCGTCTCTGTGTGTCACGGACGTCGATGTGGCTGGAACTACATGGGCACATCCGGAGACGTGTCCGTCAGAACAGCGATATGGGCAACGCTTTCAACCCAACCGACTTGCACATTGGCGTACGGCTACTGTTCAGCGTACTGACATGATGTACCCAGTTCGACGACCTCTGCCGGCTGAGCGCTTTGAGCGAAATTTCGTCGATCGCCCTCCTCCCTTGTGATACAACTGTGGTGTCGAGGGCCACATTGCCAGGTACTGTAACGCGGCCCCACCACGCCGCCAGCCGCCGAGGTACGACCGATCAAAAATACCTGGCCAGCAACGCGTTGGCCGTGCGTACACCTATCCAAGCCGTATGTCCAACGAGACCCCGGGAACACTGGAAACCATGCCCCTGCCTCCGATCGGAGCTTGACACCACCGCCTGCTCCTCGCGTACACCGTTCACCATCTCCCCGGCGCCGCTACCCGTCGCCTTCGCCGGAAAACTAGTCAGCGCGGCCGTTGGAGGTGAGGCCGCTGGACAGTCTTCGATTTCGACAGAAATACCTCTGCCAATTTACATGTTTAAAAATAATGTGTGTGTGTGGGCGTTGACGGCGTCTCAACAATGGCCTTATTGGACACAGGAGCGACCATTTCAGTAATGAGTCTCACATTCAAATGCCTGCTAGGACGAAAGGTGCAGTTTTCATGGGACCGTGCCGACATGTTTCGTGGAGTGAGTGGAGAACTATTATACCCTGTAGGTCTGTGCAGTGTGAAAGTTAGCTTGGGCAGTGAAACATATAACTTAGAGTTCGTAGTTCTACCTCACGCTACGCATGACGTAATTCTGGGCCTGAATTTTCTGAAGCTGTGTGGTGCCAATCTTGACTGCCGAACGGGTGAAATAAGTGTAGATTCGAGCCTTCCGGCCGTATTTGTGGATCACCCGCGGTGTTACGAAAGTGAAAGTGCCCTTTGTGTGTCTGCAGATACCGTCGTACCGCCGTTGTCTGCCAAATGTGTCCCAGTCACCTGTTCTCCGGCAAACGACAGAACATTTGATGCTACCATAGAGCCCGTTCCCCTTAGTTGCATTTAGAAGAATGTTCTGGTGCCCTATTGAACGCTGTCGGCTATTGACGGGCGTACTGTCTTATGGACGATAAATTGCTCCAATGAACCCACAATACTACCAGAGGGTCTGAAACTTGCATCTATTCGTGAACATCAAGTGTTGGCGCTCGCCATCCTCGCAGAAGGCCCCGATGCCACGGATGAGTCCCATTCAGCTGCATGCGCGACGGACACTTCCATATTGGCTATGGTAAACAAATCGCTCAGTACTGACCAACTTCAGGAGCTCGCGAATATTCTACGAAAGCACTTCGCGGTGTTCGACTTTTCCCAGCAAGAGGCTCAACCATCCTTTCTCCCTTCTCGTGTACAGCACCGCATGACACAGGACCTCACCAGCCTTTGCGACAAAAGCCATACTGGGTGTCCCCTTCGGAGCGCAAGGTGATCAATGACCAAGTCCGTGACATCCTAAAGAAAAACGTTATCCAAGAGTCGAGTAGTCCGTAGGCAGCCCCAGTAATTCTAATCAGAAAGAAAGATGGCATATGGCGATTTTGCGTTGATTACCGCCGCCTCAACGCCGTTACCAAGAAAGACGTATACCCTTTGCCACGGATTGATGATGCCATAGATTGCCTTTCTTCGGCCTCATACTTTTCGAGTGTAGACTTGCGGTCCGGATACTGGCGGATTCTGATGCACAAGGCAGACAAGGAAAAAAATGGCATTCTTTATACCAGCCGGACTTTTTGAATTTAATGTGATGCCGTTCGGGGCTGTGTAACGCGCCCGCAACTTTTGAGCGATTCATGGACAACTTTTAGCGTGGTTTGAAGTAGGAAGTCTGCATGTGTTATTTGGATGATGTCGTGATTTTCGGACGCACGTTTTGTAAACACAACGCACGCCTCAATCTTGTGCTAGAGTGCCTAGGCAAAGCACGCTTGGTATTAAACTCCAAGAAGTGTCGCTCTGGCGAACGCCAAACGCTGGTTCTAGGCCACCTAGTGGACTAAGAGGGCATAAGACCTGATCCAGCGAAAACGGCTGCGGTCGAAGCCTTTTCACAACCTTGTTCAGTAAAAGAGCTGCGAAGCTTCTTGGGCCTTTGCTCATACTTGCGTCCGTTTATTCCCGGATTTGCTCACATCGTGCATCCACTGACGTGTCTGCTTCAAAAAGGCGTTCAATTTGACTGCACCCCAGAATGTGTGTCTGCTTTTCGTGAACTGAAGTTCCGTTTGACGTCCCATCCCGTTCTCAAACACTTCGACCCTGCGGCTCCAACAGAACTACACACGGATGCTAGCGGTATTGGTGTCGGCGCTGTTCTTATTCAACGCTTCGACACCAAAGAACACGTCGTAGCGTACGCGAGTCGCTCTCTAAGCAAGCCCGTGACTACACCGTCACGGAACAGGACTGTCTCGCAGTGATTTTCGCAGTACAGGGCTTTCGGTCATACCTGTACGGACGCCCTTTCACGATCATCACAGACCATCACTCTTTGTGCTGGCTCGTCAATCTGCGTGATCCATCTGGTTGGCTTGCACGTTGGACCCTCCATCTACAGGAGTACGACTTCACCGTTTCCTATAAAAGCGGTCGACGGCACGCCGGCGCAGACTGCCTTTCGCGGCTACCTATTCCCACAACGGACTGTGACGCGGACAACTTCGATCACTACGTCGTATCCTTGGAGCCAGCATTTCCTAATCAAAATACCTTTAAGACTCAGCAGCAAAACGACGACACTTTAAAGCAACTGCTGGCTGCCAAAAAGAAATCAACAGCCAATCGCTTTTGCACACGTGATGGGCTCCTATATAAGAACTATTCTACCACAGGCTCACGATATCTCCCCGTGGTCCCGAAAAGTCAACGCACTTCCATCTTGCGGGCTATGCATGATGACCCAACCTCCGGTCATTTGGGAGCAGCTAGAACACTTTGCTATCTTCAAGAAAGATTTTACTGGCCTAATATGCACCAGATGACGCGGCAGTACGTGTCTAGCTGCAACGAATGTCAACGTCGCAAGCGTCCCACAAGTACTCCTCCTGGTAGACTACACCCTGTTCCACCCCCAAGTACTCCATTCGAGCACGTCGGCGTCGACCTTCACGACCCGTTTCTACGGTCCTCTAATGGAAATCGTTGGGTCGTTGTGTGCACTGACCACCTGACATGCTACTGTGAGACGGCTGCAATACCATCGGCTACTGCAGCCGACGTGTGGCTTTTCTTGCTACGATTTATTATTCTCCGACACGGGCCTCCTAAAGTCGTTATTAGCGATCGTGGGCGACAGTTTACTGCAGATGTCATGGAAGAGATGCTTCGTCTATGTTGTTCAAGTTTTCGACACTCTACGACGTACCATCCCCAAACTAACAGCCTTACGGAACGCACCAACAGAACTCTCGCGAACATGTCCATGTACGTCTCAACAGATCACATGAACTGGGACAGTGTTCTACCTTTCGTGACTTATGCATTTAACACCGCCCAGCACGAAACTAGCGGCTACAGCCCCTTCTTTCTCCTTTACGCTCGGCCGCAACGTTATACCCGTGATACGATTTTCCCATTTATGAACCACGATGATGCCTGCATATCTGAGACCATCTGTCGTGCAGAAAAAGCCCGACGCCTTGCTTATTTGCGCACTCTTGCTTCACAAGATCGCTCAAAGGCACGTTACGACCGCCGACGCCGGCACGTCACATGATCCAGGTGACTTAGTGTGGATATGGACGCCTGCAAGAAATCGTGGGTTGTGCGAAAAACTACTGGCACACTATGTTGGACCTTATGTTGCTCTAGAGCGTATAAGCGAATTTAATTACCGTAGAACGCGCCTCCGTTCAAATTGTCGACGCTCTTCAAAGACTGAAGTGACTCATGTGGCCCGCTTGAAGCCCTTTACCTCTGTTTGACTCGCCCGGTGCACTTTGTCTGGGCGGGGGGATGTGTTACAAGCGTGAAAGTCTTGTGTTATTTGGGTATGTGCCATAAGCTGTAGTGGGACGCAGATATGAGGTGTGGAAGAAAAGGACGTTTGCCAAGGGATCACGAAATCGGCTAACATCTTGTGGTGTTCCTGGTTATATAACAGCATGGTTTCATTCATTTTTAAGTGAAAGAGAATTCTACTGCTACAAAAGTGGCTTTTCGTCTTCTAGGTGCAAACAAACGAGAGGAGTACCACAAGGTTCAGTCCTTTCCCCGGCGCTTTTTAATATTCTCATGAGCGCCTCAAGAAGCACAAAAGTGCCTTCACCGCTTTATGGGCCGACGAGCGATGGGGGCGGTGTTCCAGCAGCACCTGCACGACGGGCTTGTGTCAACGTCTGTGACTATTAGTGCACTAACACACGTGTCAGCGAACTAACCGCTCATTTCCCGTCTTTCCTTCCCTCCTCTCTCTCCCTGTCATCTTTGTGTTCCCTCTTCCCATTCCCCCGGTGTAGGGTAGCCAACCGGACGTTATCCTGGTTAACCTCCCTGCCTTCTGCTTTTCTCTTGCTTCCTACCTTCCTCATAAGCGCAATTCCCCATCACGAAGAAGTCACAACTTATGTTTATGCAGATGATATTGCGTTTTTCGCATCTGCAAATGACATTCATACGTTATATCAACGACTGCAAACTTACCTTTGTGCCCTGGAGAGCTGGCTAGATGTTAATCAGTTTTTACTCAATATACCAGCAAATGTGCATTCTAGTTTTTCCGGTAAATGAACCAGTGCATATCTCTCTCTCTTACCACCTACAAGACATACCACAGGTAGAATCGGTTAAGTACCTTGGAATAATTTATAACGCCTCTCTCAACTGGCGGCCACACATAGATCATGTGACTGGAAAAGGTACCCGTGCAATTGGCATTTTGCGCAGGCTGAGCAATCGTCGAATACGATTGAGAAGAGATACACTTCTAAGGATATATCGCATGTACGTTCGTCCTGTATTAGAATTTGGTTGCGCACTATTCTCTGGAGCTCCAGCTTACACTTTCCGCCCTTTGATCCTCTTAGAAAGAGAAGCTTTGCGTTTGTGCCTAGGGCTTCCTAAATTTGTTGCAAATTCTGTTCTTTATCTCGAATCCCGTGTTCCTCCTCTTTCGTGTAGGTTCCGTCTTTTGACAGTACAGACGTTTTTGAGAATTTATGAAACACCGGTGAGACGTTCTCAAACAATATTCATTTCCCAACCTGATTGGTTTTTTCGTGTAAACTGGCCGCGTTCACATACTCCCCAAATTACATTCACGCAACAATTACTTGGCCCTTTAGACGTGCGCATCTGTGATGTACTTCCGAGTCCTGACAGATCTGTTGCCACTGATATTCAATTCGATGACATCTTCCCTAATAATTCAAAATTACTTCCACATAGCATTCTAGATGGTCTATTACAAGATCATCTGCAGAGCCTGCAAACAAATATCGTTATTGCGAGAGATGCCTCACAATGTGAGGAAAAATCAGGTGTTGGTATATTTTCCCCTATTCTCGATTGGACATTTTCTCTTCGGCTGCCAGATTTTATACCCATATTTTTAGCCGAATTCATGGCGGTGGTGCTGGCTCTACGCAAATTAGACTCATCAATTACTTCTGCCGTGATAATCACTGATTCATTATCATTGTGCTCATCCCTCACCGCTTCTTGCGACTCTCGCATATTGAGGACGTTTCATTCATTGATACCTGGTTATTTGAAAAGTTTGCGCTTAATTTGGATGCCTGGCCATAAAGGACTTATTATAAATGAAATAGCAGATTCACTAGCCAAGGCGTCGATAACCGGACCAATTTTTCCGTATTGTCCTTTGACTGCCCATGTCACTGCTGCTAGATTTCGCAGGAGTGTCATTATGCAGGCAGTGTCAGGCTCTGCTCTAACCAATTGTTTGGAATACAGACATCTTCTATACCCTTGGCACAGAGACTTTTGCCAAAGCCGGAAAATTGAAGTGGCCATCACGAGGCTGCGCTGCCGTATCCCTACGTTAAACTTTTACTTACACAGGTCTGGTCTGGTCCCCTCACCATTATGCTCATTCTGTGGCGAAGCGGAGACAATAGACCATTTCTTGTTGTCTTGTCGGCGTTTTTCTGCAATAAGAAAATGATTACTGGAAATCCCTGCTTCGCAATATTGGCCTAGATTTATCGGAACCTGTAATTCTATCTTTTGGAGCCTCTATTATTGAGTTCAGCCACAGAAATGCTTGCTTGGCAATCCAAAATTATCTCAGAGAATCAAATCGGTTACCATGCTAAACTTATTGTCACCTTTCCCACCACAGTTTTCTTTCATTCATTTTTTAAACCTATTATTACTTAGATTTTTTTTCTTCTTCTCGTCTCACAAAATCTTCCTTTCTAAGCTCCAGTATTCCATTCGTTAATTCCCTTGTATTTATGCACCAAATACAACCACCCGATTCATGGCCAATCCCCCACTGTGGGTATGCGCCACAACCTCTCGGGTCAACAACAACAACAACACGGAATCTAGGCTGGCTCTCAAGACCGTCGGTTACGTCGTGTCCCAATAAACCCTCGCTTAACAGAATAACCCGTACTATATATATATATATATATATATATATATATATATATATATTACGGGTTATTCATATATATATATATATATATATATATATGTGTGTGTGTGTGTGTGCGTGTGTGTGTGTGTGTGTGTGTGTGTGTGTGTGTGTGTGTGTGTGTGTGCGCGCGTGCGTGCGTGAGCGTGTAGTCTGCAGGTGTAAAGGAAAACTGAGACATCCACCCAAATGTAGCAATTGCTACATTTGGGTGGATGTCTCAGTTTTCTCTATTACGTCAAGTCTGCAGGTGTCTGCATGCGTGTGTTCTTGTGGTTGTCTGCGCGCGTGAAGTGCATTTCCATGCGTGTCTTTGTGTGTACGTGTGCGCGTGTGTAGCATACATATGGGTATGAAAGAGTTGGTGTGTGTGAAAGATCGAGTGCGTGCTGTAAGATACAGAGTGCATATGTGCGTGCGTGCGTAAATTCTTATCGTGCGTGTTTATGTTTATGTGTGTTTGTGTGCGGGCGTCCCGGCGAGCCAGCGTGTCTATGTGCTTGTATGCGTTTGTGTGTAGTATGCATATGTCTGTGGTAGCGAATGCGAGTATGAGACGGAGAACGTGTGTGCGCGTGCGTGCGTGCGTGCGTGCGTGCATGTTTTTGTGTGTATTTATGTTCGTGTGCGTGTTTGTTTGCGTGTGGATACCTGCGTCTACACCAAACAACACAAAAACGTTACAGCTTTCTGCTCTTCGTCGAAACCGAACGCCATCCAATCATGCCACGCGGCGGTAGAGGGCGCTGCGGCGAGAGCAGCAGATGCAGCCGTGATTGCGCCACGGCGTCACAAGAGGAGAATGCGCGGGAACGTAAGAGTTAACAACGCTTCTATCCGGCACTTCTTGGAGTGCCACTTGGCCGCAGGGCGAGGCTTTCAGCTCCGGCAAATGATCCGGCTCGACGTGCCCCGAAAAGGAAACCTGAGATCATTGGCTTCCACCGCCTTAGTGAGCTGCTCTGTTCGCACTGTGGTCGATGTACGGTAAACGCGAACCCCCTCAGAGGGCGCATTAAGCGATATTGTCCCTATAAAGAAAGATCTTTAGTAGTTGGATGTGTTGCTGTACACTTTTGAGGTTCTAGAAATGGCTAGAAACAGTGTCGAGGTGGTAGAAAAAGACTGGGTTCAGAGCCTCGAGAAGTCAAGGCACAATGTAGCTCAAAATAATTTCGCAGTTTGGTAGTAAAGTAAATAACGCCAAACCGCCACGTCGTCCTCCGGAAAACTAGTCTCAAGAGAAGCGCCTGTGTCGTTAACAAATGTGTAGCGTGTGCCTGCGTGAAAAACAAAAAAGGGGAGAGGGGACAAGCTACGCGAATAAATATTACACTCAAACGCGGTGTTATTGGCGCACGTTTTCGTCAAGTACGGGTATACAACTATCGGATTTCCTTAAAAATTCATCTGGCATCAATCATTCTTTAACCAAAAAAATGACAGCAGATCCACGAGGTGAATGATGATGAGTGGGCGAAGCTCCGGAGGGAATCATCGGATCTCCCGCTTAAGGGGACGCTAGCACAAACGCGTTAGAAACGTGCAGTACTCTCTAGTAAGGGGGAGCGGCCACAGCGTCTTACGCAGCCATTTACACATGCCGGAACGTGCACCGCGTTTGCCGACGCCATCACATGACTGCTGAGAGAGTATACCCCCCGTATTCATAAACGCTCCTCGACTTGAACTTGACTTGCCACCGCTTTGGGCAGCGCGTTCGAAACGCGTTGAAGGTAAGGCGGAGAGGCCACAGCGTCTTACACCAGCTTCTTACATGGGCCGTAACGCGCTAGCACAAACGCGTTAGAAACGCGCTAGAAACGCGGCCTTTCGTTAATGTTGGGTATTTATAGCCATCGTGGTGCGTTTGTCCATGTCCGCTTCGTGGCGTAGTCATTCTGCTCCCGGTCACTGACGCGTGCGGACGCAGGATGGTTGGCTCCGAGCGAGCTGCGACAGCGGTCGTCAACGGCCGTGGTAGCCCGTCGTTTTCCGTGCCCAAGGACTACAGGATTATTTTGCCCAACGTTTCATCAGGTGAAGCTATGAAGCGTGCAGTCATGCTGCACTGCGACATCTCAGGTCGTCCATATCGCATCGAAGACTTTCGAAAGCCCTTACAAGACGCCGGCGTCATCAAGGACGTTGCTGTAATAGGTGCCTACCAGATGTCCCACGTCTGGCTCGTTAACCTGCGGACGGATGAAGCGAAAAAGAAGCTTATAGAAGCAGGAAGGTTGGTCGTCAAGGATCGTCTTTGCATCGTCATCGATCCCAACAGGCAAGAGGTGCGTCTGAAGTTGCATTGGGTGGCTTTGGATGTCACGAGCGATAACATTCGGAGGGCATTCAGTGAATACGGCGAAGTGAAGGAAGTGACCAATGACAGGTGGAAAGCGGAGGGCTTCGAATGTGCTGACTCACTGACAAAGTTTGTGCGATTGTTTTTGAAAGAGGGTATCGCACTGGACAACATTCCGCACCAGATGCGCCTGGGCAGCGGTACAGTGCTCATTGTGGCGCCAGGACGAGCCCCTCTTTGCCTTCGTTGCAAGCACACGGGTCATATACGGCGTGATTGCAGGGTACCGAAGTGCGCCGAATGTCATGCGTTTGGCCATGGACAGGAGGCATGTACTCGCAGCTACGCCAAAGCCGTGGGCAGATCTACAGTTGTAGACCAAAGCGAGCTTGTCATGGACGAGGAAGAGGCAGAGCAAGCTGCGGCACCTGCGACAGCCGACAAGAGCGGAACCGATCAGGGAGCTGACAAGGAAGTCCGCGTCTCGGGGCTGCAGACGCCGGCCACGACGGTGTCCAGCGTTGGTGAGCACCAAGAGACTGCTAAAACGAACGCGGTTGGCGTTGGTCCGGTGCTCCAGGATGAGGGCCCCACGGGAGAGTCCTCGGACGCGACCAGCGTCTCTCAAGCGCAGCAGGCAGCAAGCATAAAGCCAGCGGTCGACGAAAGTGCTTTGGGAAATATGGACGCGGAGACAACTCCGGCAAAGCGTCGCCATGACGACGTGAGTGCGGTGTCGCAGGAGGAGCGTCTGAGACAGGTCGAAGCTTCGCTGGAAGCGAATGGGGTGAAGAAGAAACCTCGCAGCGCCGTTCGGACGCGCGCGTCGTCCCTGACAAGGGGCGGCAAGGAGGTGAACTCTTAGACG
This sequence comes from Dermacentor silvarum, assembly GCF_013339745.2. Classification (NCBI taxonomy): domain Eukaryota; kingdom Metazoa; phylum Arthropoda; class Arachnida; order Ixodida; family Ixodidae; genus Dermacentor; species Dermacentor silvarum. The sequence goes on from NW_023605973.1 coordinate 23,972, forward strand.
CCTCTATGGCGACTGCACAAAGCGTCGAGATGGGAAATGAGGGCGTCTTGCCGGCGGTCTCGTCCGGCAGGAAAATTGTGTCGTTGGAGAGGTCCCTGCGCGTAGGAACAATTAATGTACGAGGATTAGCGACTAAAAGAAGGCAAAATCAGTTGTATCGTATTGCGATGGAACAAGAATTGGACATAATCGCAGTGCAGGAAACTAAAGTTCAAGGCGAGGACCAGACCGACGGCATGTTACGCCCGTTCTCGGCGCATTATAGTGTGTGCGTCAGTCACGCGGTGGGGACATCAGGAGGGTGTGTAATATTGGTGCGTAGTTGCTTAGGTATTGTTATACAGTCTGTTATAAGCTGTCCATCAGGCCGCTTTGTAGTTAGTGACTTAGTTTTTGCCGGCAATGAATGGCGCGTGTTTTGTTTGTATGCTCCAACTGACGTTGCACAGCGTCTAGATTATTTCGGCCGCATTAGTGAGTATTGTAACACTGATCGTATACTGATCCTTCTCGGCGATTTTAATTGTGTATGCTCAGCACGAGACAAAACGAGTACTACGCCGCACCGTGAGACTAGCATGATAAAGTTAATGGATATCATCAACGATTTCGCTCTGGAAGATGTGGGAGAATGTATTACCAGTGGGCATAATGTCCAATTCACGCATTTTCAAGGTTCTAGTCACGCACGCTTAGATCGTGCATATGTGTCGCTGGATATTGTGCCTCTGTGTAAGGATTATTGCGTAACACCCCTCTCCTTCACTGACCATTGCCTCGTGATGTTTAGCATTTGCAGCAAAAAAGAAAGAAAAGGAAAATTTAACTGGGATTCATGGAAAATTAATAATAAACTACTTGATGATGATGTTTTCAAAACTTTAGTACATGAGGGCATACAAGAACTGTACCGTGACAGTAATTCAGAAGCTGGGCCGAAATGGGAAATATTTAAGGCAAAAAATTAAAATGAAAGCTGTAGAAAGAAGCAGCATACTTAAACATGAAGAACGTATTCACGAGAGACTGTTACGTTCAAACTTGCAAACTCTTGTCAAAGAAGAGTGTCTAACGCCTGGAACCTTTAAGGGAGATATCCGTGCGGTGAAAGAAAAATTGGAGTTGTTAGACATGGAAAGATTTCGGGGTGCAATTATAAGAGCGAGAGCAGAGAAAACGGTAATGGCCGAAAGGCCTACAAAGCGCGCACTAGGGACGGAAAAAAGTTACGCGCAACGTAATACAATTGCAGAAATAACATACAATGGTGCCTTGACAGGTGCTAAAGACGAGATTGAGAAAGCCTTTTACGAGTATTACAGTGCTCTGTTTTCTTTAGGTACGGTAGATATCGACCACTTCAAAAGCGAATTTTTGGCGTTCATGCCACAATTAGATGACGAAACAAAGGATAGATTGCAGCTTTCAATCTCGGTAGGAGAGGTAGAGAAAGCAATCGAAGACCTAAATCCCGGGAAGTCCCCTGGCCCTGACGGGCTAAGTGCGGCTTTGTATAAAACCTTCACGCGAGAAATATCTCCGATATTGGGGCGCTTATTCAATGAGGCCTTTGAGTTTAAATCTCTGCCTCCTTCATTTCTCACTTCCCATACCATTTTTATTCCGAAAACGAACGATTCTATCAAACTTCGGCAGGTATCAGCCTATCGTCCTATCAGTCTGACAAATGTTGATTACAAAATTTTTATGAAAATAGTGGCTAGAAGGTTGCAAAGCGTAATAAAAGAAATAGTGGGCCCGCATCAAACATGCGGAATAAAGGGCAGAAGCATCTTTACCAACATTCACAAAGCGAGGTGTGTATTAGAGTGTTGTGACGTCATGAAGGGTGCAGTTGCGATGCTCCAGATTGATTTTGAGAAGGCATTTGACCGCGTGCCACATGACTTACTTATAACTGTCTTAGAACATGCAAATGTTGGCACAGTAATAACTGAAGCTGTTCGTATGGCGTACAGTGGTTGTAGTACCAGGCTCATTGTTAACAAAGAAGTTGGAAATCTCATCCAAGTGCGTCGCTCAGTTCGCCAAGGTTGTCCTATTTCCCCTCTCCTTTTTTGCGTGTTCATTGAAAGCTTTTGCCTAAGTATTATAAACCGCAGTACAATTAGTGGCTTCAGGCTACATGCATCTGAAGTACGCGTTCTGGCCTATGCAGACGATATAGGTGTTTTTTGTTCAAATCTCGAAAGTATAGCGGAGGTTATTACCATTGTAAAACGTTTTTGTCAGGTAAGCGGCAGTGCAGTCAATTGGGGAAAATGTATTGGTTTTTGGCATGGCGATTGGGATCTCACGCCACAGTTTTTCCTAAATGTGCAGTGGGTAACAACCCCGGTGAAGTATTTAGGCGTACCCTTAGAAAATTACACCGACAGTGATCCCTATTGGAGGAGACAGACAGAAGAAATCCGAGAAAAAGCCGCGAAATGGAAGGGCAGAGATTTATCAATCTTTGCTCGTGCAACGGTTTGCAATTTGTTTTTCATTAGTAAATTGTGGTATGTGTTACAAGTGCTCTACTGTTCTCGAGTGAATGTGCAGAGACTTCATCGAGTTTTTGCCGTGTTTATATGGGGATCCACATGGGAACGAATAAGTCGGACGAACCTTTTTCGGCGTGTTCGTGATGGGGGCTTAAGCTTATCGCATTTATTTCTGAGACAGCTCATAAATCGTTTTTTGTACCTTCGAGATGTTCAGGATCCTTTCCTGCGCACAGTTTGCCAGGTACGACTGGTCAGTGCTTTGCCCAACTTTGTCATCTCTTCCAATAAAATGGAAGGTCGACTACAGGGTTACCTTAAAGAGGTTGTTGAGTCGTGCCGCTTCCTGGAGGCCCGTTTCTCGATTGAATATTTAAGCGCAGTGTCTCGTAAAAAATTGTATAATGATTTATGTGATATTGTTCTCCCAATTCCATTGTATCGGACTCATTTCTCGGGCGGAAAGTGGCGCAAGGTGCTGAAACGTGTAAAAAGCATGCCTGTGCGTCCTGGGGTGAAAACCTTCTTCTTTAAATTACATGCAGGCGTTTTGCCAGTTAAGACTTGGCTTTCTGATAAGGGATTCTTCGTTCCGTGGGGTGACCACTGTTTCTTGTGCCGGAAACCTGAAACTATTGAACACGTGTTCCTGGAATGCTGGGATGGCGTGTTCTTCTGGGATGTCCTGCAAAGGACCTTAAAGAAGGATTTCCCTTTGGATGCACAGGGAATAAGGTACCTAATGGTTGATAACGAGGATGGTTTTCCATATGATATTACAATGTTAATGGCTCTGCATAGTATCTGGACGTCACGCATGGCTGTTCGCCATGCAGACGTTGATGCTCGCCCTGCAATAGAGTACTTTCGCGAGTCTGTAATTTCATTTCTCGAAATGGAAAAAGTGAAAAAGTGTGTACCCGATTGGGTGCCCCGTATGGAAGGCTTGTTACACATGAAACAGTTCTAAAATTATAATTTTGTCACTATGTGGTTGGCTGTTGTATCAATGAAATAAAGAAAAAAAAAAAAAAAAAAAAAAAAAAAAAAAGCTTCGTGGCGTAGTGGGCTAACGCCGCGCGCTCGGAAGCGAGGGGTCCCTGGTTCGATTCCGCGCTACGGACGCAACTTCGGAATTTTTTTCTCATTTTTCTCAGACTGGTTACACACTACTACTACTACTACGACGGGGACGGAACGGGTGCCGCCATAAGGAGCTTCGCCCCTAAAAGCTCATGTTCTCCGCACGCAGACGTCATTTCGCAGGGCGCGTGTTTGAGACTAGGTTGCGTATGGTTTGCTTTCAAAGTAGCTGAATGTGTATTAGAAACGACAGCTTTGTTTTAAGACGGGAGACCCTTACCCTACAGACATTTTTTTTTCATGGGCGCCGCCATATTTCGTATGCAGTGGCGCCAACTATGAGCAGTCGGTATCCTGGCTTGGGTGAGCACTACGTTTTGCATGCCAAGTATGCGCACGGTGGCAGTTCTGGTGGTTGTTCTCCAGCTAGTGCGGTCGATTTAGTATAATGTGGTGTCTGCTACGTGGGAAACGGTTCTGTGAGACGTACTGAAGTTATTTAAGAGGACATGGGCCAGAATTTCTGCTGGCGTTAAGACGGACAGAACACCCAGCGCGATCTCTGCGCGCGTGTTTGAGCCTACAGTCAGCCTCGGAGAACAGTTGTATATTTCTAAAAATTCGTTTTACGAGTGTGACCTTACTGAAAAATACTCCCGTACTTCTATGATGTCATTTAGCAGCAACTATAGCAGTGAAGAAACAAACGCAACGGCCGTAACAATGTGGGTACCCTTTTGCTACAAAAAGTTGTGCTGCTTATTTGACTAGAGTTGAAATTGTTTTCTGTGGATACATTGCGCGACCATACCTCGTTTGTTGGGCACGGTTTCCGCCCATGAATGAAACAGTTTTGGTTACCAATAACAGCATACCATACAGTGTGAATCACACTTGCAGAGTGAAACATTGATTCCCCTTTATGAAGCGGTTTGTACATTATAACGCATGGCCCGAGTATGCGCCATGACCATACCGTCTATACGTGGTCTTGCGAGGTTACCCAGTGTTTCTTTCCTTTCCAAGCGAAGCTTGTATTGCCTCACAAGTGTCGGTGCCGTTGAAGGTGTGACCGCAAAAAAACCGTCTCGCGCAAGTCTCGCGCAAGTGAAGGAAAACGGCGGGAAAGGCTAAGAATAGACCGCTGATGAAACACGTGAGGCGCGCGCCCGTAACACGTGAGGACTCCGATGCGAGGACTGCCAGGCTGAGTGACGTGTCCATGTTGTGGACACGTCACTCAGCCTGGCAGTCGTTGCCTCGGACTACTCCAGGAGCACCCTAAAGCGACTGCTGCTGAGCTGCCACCCCGATGCACGCGTGGCGAGGCGGAGTCCCCCGACTTTGCTGCCAGACGGGGGACTGACCAGCAGCGAGCGATTCCTTCTGCTACGCCTACGAATTGGGTGCTGTTGAACAGCCGCCGTGAGCTTCCGCCTGGGCAGCACAGCGTCGCCAGCCCGCACACATTGCGGGGCAGACGAAACAGTAGAGCATCTCCTGTGTTGCTGTCGCACACTAAACCCACACCGAACCACTATGGTGGCTCAACTACGTTGCATGGGCCTGCCAGCAGCCACCAGCAACGATCTCCTTTTTCCTGCCCGCAGTCCCAGCCGGGTGTTCAGGGTAGTGCTCAACTACCACGCTGACTCGCTGCTGGCTGAACGGCTGTAAAGGTATCCTGCCTGCGACGAAGACGCGGATGACTACTCCCTCCACCCCCCCCCCCCTCCCCGCGTCTTCTATCCCTCTTCCTACGTGCTCTCCTATCATTCCCACCATCTCTTTCTCGCTCTTTGCCCTCTTTCCAGCCCCTATACTCCTCCACCCCATTGCAGGGTAGTAAACCGGAAACTCGCTTCTGGTTAATCTCCCTGCATTTCCTCTCTCGCATGCCTGAAAGCTTACACCCCGCATGCTTTTCGGTCAGCACTTCAGGCCATTCTCTTCATCGGCCCATTCATCTGCCCCGGGCGCAGACGTTACCGCATTCGGCTGCGAGCCTCGGATCCATGACGCAGACTCCGGCGTTCGTTCCGCGTTAACATCCGATGCTACCAAAACCCACGTGATCAAGTGATGATCCCACGTTCATGGCGCTGGACCTGCTGCGGCTCGCACTGAGAAATCTCACGGTGAACGGACGCCGGGGCCCACATCCAACGAATTGACTTTGCCCAATTCGAAAATTAACTTGACACACGTTCAAAACCGACCTGACCCACATTCAAAATTGACTTGGCCTGCTTCCAAAATCTGGGTGGCCCACCTCCAAATTTGACTTTTCCAAATTCGAAATTTGAGTTGACCCACGTTCAAAACCAACCTGGTCCCCTACCAAAATCAGGGCATAAATTCTCCCTTCAGTGGAGGGGAGGTGGGGGGCGCTCATAGCACGCACGCTCATATATATATATATATATATATATATATATATATATATATATATATATATGTATGTATTATATATATATATACTACTTCACTAATTACGTGCTAGTAAATATTGTAATTTGCAAATTGTAGCCTTGGAGTTCGCACGAAGGATCCATTTGGAACGAATTCCCGGGATGACACCAGTTTCGTGAGATACATTCCCGAACCCGTCGGAAAACTGCCTTGGCGTTCCAGCTACTTTTGTTCGTCAATGCGTAGCACGACATTGCGTAAAACGAGATTAGCATGCGCCACAATGCTTACGCAGACTTGCGCAAATCTCGGAGGAGTTTCTGCGATACCTTTGTTTTCATAGGACACACCCGGCCACTCAGGCTGGGTCTCCGCCCTCTCAACAGCAACAAGGACCGAGAGAATGGTCATCAATGACAGGAACGTGGGTTGGAACCCCAACTTCCGACCCTCGACTCGTCATCGTGGTCGACTGTGCTCCGAGATCGCGGATGCGCCTCGACAATCGTACTATAGAAATGATCCTATGAAGCACGATCTTGCCCGACAAATATTCGACGACAGCACCCCACTAAAACTGTTTGGGCAAGTTGCACAAGTTTAGAAACTTCTTCGTACAAAAAAAAATGCTTTTCCCCAATATCTGCGTAGATTTGTCTTAACTCCATATGAAAACGTCACCTGGCGCACATGTCTTTAATCCTAAAAAAGAGTTTTGCATGAGTTAATTAAAATATCAAACAAACGGTGAACCTATTCTTGCGCTCAACGCTCTCTTCAAGTCGTGTTTGAGATGGCGGTTGCTGAAAATCCTTTTTTGTTTCTTTTTTTCGATAGATGGCGACCATTTCGGCCAACTAACCACTCAAGACAAGCATGATTAAAATCTTGCGAGCCGCAATCAGATCAAAACCCATTCTTTTGTTAGGTCTTATTCGGCCCGACCTATACGATGCGCTCATCCATGTTACGGAAATTGCGTCCACACAAATAGACGCGTCGCATTCTTTCTATAAAATCCCCTTTGGATATATTACTGTTTTAGAAGGTTCACGCTGGTTTTTCGCACATGCAGCGGCTTTTCGTCCAGTGAAATCCGATACAGTCAAAATAGTTCATGACACGCAGTACACAAACCGCCGCTGATGATGCACGTCGCGTGTGTGTGCGCAGCGAAGAGAAATTTCCGCGTACTGTAGTTGCTGCTTCAATGAAAAGCCTACACAGTGGTTTCCAGACGACCTTGTATGAACTGACATCACGTATAATTCCTCAAGGAACGAGCTAGGTCATCTACAAATCGTTCCACAGCAAAAGACGGCAACATATTCAAGCAGCGCCACGCCGCGGCTCGCACAAGCCAGATAGGAGGAAAGGCTAGCGGTGGCGCACCATTTCCTCCTCACCGAAAAACACCGACGAGAGAGAGAGAGATATATCAAAGAGAGGAAAGGGCAGGGACGTCAACCAGGCGAGCGTCTGGTTTGCTACCCTACGCTGGGGCGAGGGAACGGGTGAACAGAAAGAGGAAAAGAGGAAGTGATCACTGTGTGGGCAGTGAAGCGCCATGACCCCAAATTGTGGGCATGAATTTATTTTGATGCTGCCCTGATGATGGTGGTGACTACGACGATGATGAGCTGCGAACATTTTAGCATCATTCAACACAAATGTGGCGCTGTTGACTTCACCTGGTTGTGAACCAATCAGTCAGGGGGGCTAGTTAGTTGATCAATCTGCGGTCTGCATGCGCAGGAAAGACGGGGACAGAAGAAGACAAAAGTAGTCAGCATGAGGTGCGTCGGCTATCGGTTGAGAATGTATTGTGCTTTGATAAACATACTCGTTTATAGAAGCAATATGTCGCAGCAGAGGAATGAACAGACGGTGTAGAAAGATGAAGAGGCCGGTATATCGACATGGGCATGACCTATGCTGCAAAGCATATTAACTGTTCACACGCAGCCGAAAACGAGGTTTTTTGTCGGAGAAAGCCTCGAAGGACCGTTAAAGCACCTAATTTCAGTCTCTTCCACTTCCACGATTTCACATGCTGTCTGCTCACGACTTTGCACAATAGTTGTTCTTTTTTCCTGTTAGTGGCACGCAGGCGGGAGCTTTGTAATGAACAGGAAGGCGGGCTCATATTGTTGTAATTCAGTTCACGTTAGATTTATGCTCCTTCAGCCCTTTCTGAGACAATGACCCGTCTGCCCTGTATACACTTTATACAAAAATTTGTTAACTCTTTGGGGCGATAGAAAATATTCATCGCCTATCTCGTGTGCACACTTTGTAGCGCTACGACACTTTCCTATCAGGAACGCTATGTCACGATGATTCTCCGCAAGTCGTTCTTGACCTTCCTTCGTCCTTCCGCTCAGGCCCGTGAATTTTGGACATTGCCCCTTCGGTAATCCGTCAAAGTTCACGGCGATGCACTAGCGTAACTCAATGAGCAGCATTTAAAAAATAATATTTTGAAAGGCCACCCGAATTTCAACAATTTCAGTTAGCAAATTCGAGAGGTTGAACCCTTATAGGAACATTCACATTTACGAAACTTATTTGTAACATTCCTGTTTTGTTATAGATAGCAACGTTTTAATCCTGGTCAAAACACTGCTATAACGCAGTAAAGACCTTACGACTAACTTAAACGTTGCTAACTGAAGAAGGGTGTCAAAATTCTGGTGGGCTTCCGAAATGTATATGTATGTTTACGTGGTGCTTATTGAAATACGCTGGTGCCCTTTGGTGAAATTGGACAGATATCAGAAGAGGTAATTTCCGAAGTTCCTCGAGGCGTACAAGTGCTCACTCACAAGTTTCTTCGTGTGCCGTCGTTCCAGTGCTCAAGTTTCTCCGACGGTGAAATAGCAACTAGCTCAGCTATCCACCTTACTGTCTATCGTAGGGAAGCATATATGAAAGCATACGGACATTTATCTGCACTTCCACCAACACTACAATTGCTCAGCGAGAAGAACACTCTCCGCAGACCGCTCCCAAAGTTCACGAAGAGCCGGGAAACCACACCCATGACGTGCTTCACAACAGTCCAGGGGGCATTATGGTGACGCCCCGGGAGTTGTCGTTGTGTAAAGATCCAGCCCTATGACGGTCCGTGAGAGCTGACATTCGGTCTAATTGGCATAGATGCATCTATGCATCTATGACGTCCAGCACGTGGCACAAAAAGCGCTGCCACTTACTTTTTGCAATTTCTTCACTGGCCTTCGCTGACCCCAAAAGAAATATAAATAGTGAAATTCAACCTTCTGGACGTCATCGGAGCAAATCAACGGCTTGATGTTGGCTGTGTGTGTGTGTGTGTTTGTGTGTGTGAGTGTGTGTGTTTGTGTGTTTGTGTGCGTGCGTGTATTTGTGTGCGTGCGTGCGTGGCGTGCGTGCGTACGTGTGCAGTGCGCGGGCGTGCGTCCTCAACAATATAAATCGTGCAGTAATGTCTTCACGACTTTTCAACTGTTGCGGGGACACGTTTGGTGTCGTTCTCCAGAAATGTGGTGTGTGATTCCACACATCGGAAGCCTAATTCGAATCCTATAATTACGAAATGCAATCGAAACGCCCATTACGAACTCTGTTATACCGCGACAATAAGTTAAAGCTAGAGTAATAGCAGCACACTATACAGAGGCATTACTATACAACTACCGAACGGTTCCCAAAAACAAGCCACGAACACTGACCGAACAAGGGGCGTGTCTGACAGGTAATGAAGAAGCAAAAAAAACTTTCGAGAGCACAGTAGTTGTCGCTGGCCTATAACGCCGCTTCTCCGTTCACTATCACACGTTGATGCGAACAGTTTTCATTATACGCGGATCGCTTTTCTTCTCCGTCTCATTCACAAGATGCCAGGAAACGCTGCTGCCACACTGACTTGACTCGGCTGCAACCAGGCCAGCAGGGGCATCGTTCCGACGGTAATTCCCCCTCCAGATGGCGCTCTGCGTGAGCTCGCCGCGCCCCCTGGTTGAAGATTGAGACGTCAGTCAAAAGAAAAGTAGCGAAAGGGAGAGATTGGGGTGGTGCTGGGCGGAGTCACACCGCAGGTTGTTGCGATTGATTATATCGAACTGGCTGCGCTCGTCGAGAGGAGGCCGCCTTATCTCCGTATCGGACTCTTCTTCGGGTCTCTTTATGGTCCGAGCCGAGGGCGAACGATCTTGCCAAGCCGTTGTCGGCTTGCCTCATGCCCGAGAAAAGTAATTTGTGCCCGGCCGTGGCGGCGCACCGGGCTTCTGATGAACGCGGTCTTTCATTTTCTGCCCGAGCCCCCAGACTGCGCTACCCTCCTCCCCCCCATGAACGGACCCTCCCCACCCGTCGCGCTAACCATGCCCTCAACAGGAGGCGTTGTATCGGTCTCACTTGCCTTATTTAGGGACGCGGGAAAGATTTTTTGCCACTCGTCTGCGTTGCCTCTGAACTTTTTCTCACTTATTGCTTTATACATGGGCGTCTATAGCTGCGCCATGTATGAAACGTCTTCTGACAGCGGGGCTGGTATCGCCAGCTTGCCTCAAGGTTGCCCGCGCGGATAGGCCGATCGTTGAAGGCGCAACTTGTTTTCCGGGCCCGATGAGGACCTTCACTGCAGGCGCAGCGCCGGCTCACTGAATCTTCCTTTCTTGTTTTTGTTTTCCTTCGCAAGTCATGTTTATGTTTGTACTTTTTTAACCACCCACCGAATTTTGGTTATAGCTTCGGTAAGAAATTTTAGAAAGGCCCTTTGACGGCATCGAGTGCGCCGAACAGGCTATATAACTCAAAGAGCGCTGTATCTGGCGCTTGGCTTCAGGCAGGACGAGTCTTCCATGACACATTAGGTGGCTGTGGCGTTCCTGCGATTAAGTGGTGGTGTTAGGAGCGATGAACTACTCTTCCTGTCTCCTGTAGCGCTCGTTTTGTTGCCTTTTTTTCAAATACGAATGACTACCACTTAACATGAGGCAAGCTGCGTAAAATTGAGTGTCATTCAGCCTTTACCTGTCGGTGAGCACCTAATCTTGTTTTTTTTTTTTTTTTTTTTTTACCAACGTACGTCTTACGTACAAGTTTATTTCCCTCTTTCAGAGCCTGTGCGTGTTTGTCTATGTGAAACGGGCTAATTAGGCTATTACGAGAGAGAGAGATTTATTATGGGAGAGCAGCTGAGAGGTCGGCCTCAATCAAAGTCCTGAGCTGATACTATGCTATTACGAGTTATTTATCAGGCTATTGCAGCAACACCCTGCAGTAAACGTTACTGTGGGAGCCTAACGAACAAAATACTGGAATGAGAGTGCTGTGCTTTGAGTACTGATAACAATGCAGTTAAAGGCGTAGCTGGTAGTACTTTCTAATAGCCAACTCCCATGTCCATCAAGCTCGTATAACCCTACGGCATCTCATAAGAAAGCCTCGTGATGTCATCTCATCATGTATAATCCCATATTACCGAGCTTCTGAGAAATACTTTTCATGTTGTGGAATTTCTACAACGCCCTTATCGCACTTACAAATGTTAGCAAGTACGAATCTTGAGAAACACCTATAAGATATGTGCTACATTAGAAGTGCTTCTTGGCCTAGTTGGTTCATGGTGAAAGGCATACTTCCCGCTGGGAGGACACCGGCAAAACTAAATCAGTGGGAAGTGTCGCCAACGCGTCGTTAGTGGCTTCCTTTTCTGTCTGTGTCATCTTAGCGGCAAATGCGCCTTTCACTTAACGAGATATTTTAATTTAACAACACATTTGGCCTCGAAAGGGGCGCACTTTCCGCCATCGATATTATCGTGACTTCATGGCGCAGATAAAAATTTGGTGATGTCGATAAGGATATAAGCTTGCGACTATGTTGGCTCATAAAAAATGCGGCAGAACCCATCGTACGATGCCTGTGGACGGTAATGCGAAGGCATTGAATCAAAAATGGCGATACAACGTATTGCCACCGTCGGAACGAGGTATACATACGAGGCACGTGTACTGCAGCGGGGCTTCTCTTTCACGCTTCGGTAATAACACTCGGCGCCATCTAGCGCCGGCAGCGCGAAGCCTGTGCGTGGCCTCCGAAATGCATGGCGCCTGATGCATGCGTCATGTAGCGACCGGGCTCCTCCCTCGCGCTTCTTTCTGCACACGCTACGCCGTCTGGTGGCACTACCGAGAAGTCCGCGCGTGGCCTCAGAGACGAGAAGCATTACGCGCTGGCGCCTGCGGCTGCTGAGAATTGTTGCCCCGCTTGCGGCACACTCAGTGGCACATACTGCGGCAATCCAAGTTGGCGAGAGGTTCATTGAAAGCGGCAAAAAGCCAGTGCAATTGTGCCGCAGCCTGGGTCGTGTTGCTGTCCTCGAGGAACCCTTGTGACGTTCGTTCGATTCCGCTCAGCATTGGAGAAAGTATAAGGGATCTTATCCGTCATTGTAGAGTGGCACATTCCCAGTGGCACATACCTATATATATATATAATAACTAAAGTTGGCATCAAAGAAGTTCATTAGAGACTATCACGGACCGAGTGGACACGTTTCTTTCAGCAGTAGTACGTACCCAGTCCCGAGTCTACAGTGATCCATGGAGAAATGAAAGTGAAGTGGTACGTTCTAGAGCGGCACGTATGTGCTAATTTTTTTTATTTACAGAATACTGCAGGCCAACATGTGGCCCAGGCAGGAGGGAATTCGTTCATATAGTAATGAAATTAAATACGTTCAAAGAAAAGAATACATGCGAAATATGAAATACATGGAAGCATATGAGATATGAGGTTCCCACATACTCAGTGCCTCAAGTTGGCCAGATGGTTGACTTCGAACCCTGTTACCTCAGCACAGCTGCCCAATGTGGTACCCATTCCACCACTAACTACTCAGTGACCCAGGTATCGAGAAAACGGTTAGATACAAACGTACATAGATGGATACATAGATAGAAACGTACACACATACATACATAGCCTCCGGAAAGTGCGTTGGCATCCTGAAAAGGATGCCAACGCATCATTAAAATAGACAGAAGTGATGTCCATACTTGCCCCGGCTTCGCTTGCGTGATCCATGACGTAATAGTTCAGCGGAAATCCGCTAGGTGGAGATAAGTAATTAAAGGAAAACTGAGACATCCACCCATATGTAGCAATTTGCTACAATGGAAATCCAACCGGGTTCCTCGAAAGAAAGCCTCGCAGTTGAAGAAAAATTCGTCCTGGTCCGGGACTCGAACCCGGGACCACCGCCTTTCTTTCCAGGAACCCGGTTGGGTTTCCATTGTAGCAAATTGCTACATATGGGTGGATGTCTCAGTTTTCCTTTAATTACTTATCTCCACCTAGCGGATCTCCGCTGAACTATTACGTCATACACTTGCCTTTGCTTCGAGTTGTCGACAAATTCGACTTCGCCCTGCCATCTGCTAGCCGCCTGGTTAGCTCAGATGGTAGAGCGGCTGCCCCGGAATGGCGGTGGTCCCGGGCTCGAGTCCCGGACCAGGACGAATTTTTCTTCAACTGCGAGGCTTTCTTTCGAGGAACCCGGTTGGGTTTCCATTGTAGCAAATTGCTACATATGGGTGGATGTCTCAGTTTTCCTTTAATTACTTGCGTGATCCAGCAGCAGCGATTGCGGGAATCGAGCTAGCCAATGATAATGTCATTAGGTCTATGCATCCGCCTTCTTGGTTACCCATACCAAAATTTATTTCCCCATACAAGTATTATGGTACATTACTTGGCACCTTGACGCTTCCTGATATTTATTTATTTTTATTTTTAAAGTGGGGGCAGGAGGGGCGGAGAGGTGGGTTTAGAGGGTTTTGACCTTCATTTACACACAAAAGAAACTGACTAGTCGCAAATGTAACGTCAGCACTCCTTAAAATACGCGCAATTCCAAATTGCCCAATTTCCAGACGACCAGCATAGGCTTGTGTGCAAGCGTGCGATGCCTAACCACTGCATCCGCTCTTGAAAATGGGAGAGCAACGCAGCCGACACTGTCACTGGCATATATATGGCCGGTCAACGACGCCGGTCAACTACACCGCAGTGGCATAGCATCCAGTGAAAGGCGATGTCGCGTCATCTCTCAAGCGCACGAAGCGGGATGTTCTTATGCCCGCGACAACTTATTCACGGGATTCACGACATAGTGCAGGTAATTAAGTTACGGTTGTCCCTGCGTCGGGGCAAACACCGGGATTTGGAAGGAGCTGCCTGATTGATGGTGGAGGCTGCTGCACTCGTGGCTGAGGTGGTTTTGTTGGTGTTGTAGTTGTTGCCTCGGTGGTGCATGCAGTGTGCGGAGGAAGAAGGATAAGTAGAAAAAGAAGAAAGAAATTGTTGACTTATGCTACCTCTGCAATCAATCCCGCCCCCCCTCTTTTTCGCTATCGTGCCGGCTGTTTTCAACTCAATGAAAACGATGTTCGGAAATTACGCATCGTTATCTTGGGCTGATTTTGTGCAGTATTGTTCTACTCTCACTTGGAAAATCTGTATTAGGATTCAGCCACAGGAACGTTAAGATATGAATATTAATAACGTTAATAAATTACAAAATTGAAATAGCAACAACACAAATTCACAATAATAATAATTTTAGTATTACTAATCAAAATTTAACTTATTGTTCACCTCGACCTGTTACATTCCTATAGCTGTTATTTCTTTTTTTTTCAGCTGTAGTACCTATTTCTGCAAGGCTGACTGCACTATTACACACTACCTTGCTTGATTTATTATGGGTTTCTTTCACATCTCCCATTACATTATTTAATCATACTACTGCTCGGTTACTGGCCTATCTGCCAAAGTGGGTTTGTGCCATTATACAACGAATCATCATCGTATACACATTATAGCAGACTATAATGTCTGGATCTTTAGCTAGTGGATCCATTATAAGCCATGGCTGTAATAATGAATTCACGAAAGAAAATTAACTTATGAAAATGACGGCTCTTCCCATGCATGTATCAACTACAATATGAGAGAAACAAAATAAAAACGATCGCAGTACAATTGTACAAACGTTGTAGTTGGGCAATAACACAAATAACAGGCTGCTACATAAGCAATGAAAGCTGATTACTGACATTTATACAGGTTCACGATCACAGGAATACATTCTATGAAACAACACAGGAAACTTTAGTGCTGCATCTGTATTATCTTCTGCCTCGATCAGCGTAAGACAGATGAAAAGCTTTCAGCGCACTGTTTATGTTTGCAGCCTCTGTTACACATCGAGCGAGAGCATTCCAACGGAAGATGCATGCGTAACGTTAAGAGACAAGAAGACGTCAGCGGGACTTAGTGAGTAAGCGCAGAAAGCTGATATTCTAGTTGAGTTTTACTGGTCATCTTAATGCGTACGCCAGATCACCGGCGGTGTATTGTCGCATATGCCTGCCAACTTGTGAACATTAAAATTCTTAAATGTTTCGCTGACACGACAAGGCGGGGGCAAAAAGAGGGGGGGGGGGGGGGGCAAAGTAGACGCTTTAATAAATTTGGCCAGGAGCTCACACCTTATATGGAATGCATACTGACATTGTCAACGATGATTTGCCTTTAGACTGACAAGTCACATTAGAACATAGTGACTTTTCGAGCGCCTTATTATTTTTTTATTGACATGGTGTAATAAGAGAGATTGGCGCCTTTAGGTGACACCAGCTACTGCTCGTCGCTTGGCATCGATAATTATGGTCACAAAATTTGTAGCAATACGTAGCACAAAAGAATCACAAAAACAGTCAATCAGCAATATTGCAAAGTTCTGTACATGAGTCCAGGGACCCTGAAAAGGTAAACACGTGTAAACACGTGTGCTTCGTATTGTCAGAGGACACAAAAGAAGTTGACTTCACAGGTGACGGCGTTCAGTTTCTTTTCTGGGGTAGTACGTGCCAAAACCAGTTCTGATTATGAGGCACGCTGTAGTGGAGGGCTCCGGATTCATTTTGACCACCTGGGGTTCTTTAACGTCGGCGTTCAGTTTCACAGACGACCTT
>NW_023605974.1:0-31454 GCF_013339745.2 Dermacentor silvarum
TTGTGCAAACAATAACGATAAATATCCTTTTCCAATAACCTTCAAAATAAATCTGCGACGTGTCTTCTCGTTGCTGCATCAGATGATAATATATTTACTGAGCAAGCACGCTGACGCCCTGGCGCGTGCGCTTTTCAGAATCACCGTTGGAGGCACTGGTGTTATTTCACGTGGCACTCAATGTCCCTACGAATATAAAATACGGCTGTTCCCAGGCATGGAAAAAGGCAACAAGCAACTGTAAGCGTACTATGAGGGAAAGCAACACATGAAGTCACGGAGTGTGCAAACAATAACGATAAATATCCTTTTCCAATAACCTTCAAAATAAATCTGCGACGTGTCTTCTCGTTGCTGCATCAGATGATAATATATTTACTGAGCAAGCACGCTGACGCCCTGGCGCGTGCGCTTTTCAGAATCACCGTTGGAGGCACTGGTGTTATTTCACGTGGCACTCAATGTCCCTACGAATATAAAATACGGCTGTTCCCAGGCATGGAAAAAGGCAACAAGCAACTGTAAGCGTACTATGAGGGAAAGCAACACATGAAGTCACGGAGTGTGCAAACAATAACGATAAATATCCTTTTCCAATAACCTTCAAAATAAATCTGCGACGTGTCTTCTCGTTGCTGCATCAGATGATAATATATTTACTGAGCAAGCACGCTGACGCCCTGGCGCGTGCGCTTTTCAGAATCACCGTTGGAGGCACTGGTGTTATTTCACGTGGCACTCAATGTCCCTACGAATATAAAATACGGCTGTTCCCAGGCATGGAAAAAGGCAACAAGCAACTGTAAGCGTACTATGAGGGAAAGCAACACATGAAGTCACGGAGTGTGCAAACAATAACGATAAATATCCTTTTCCAATAACCTTCAAAATAAATCTGCGACGTGTCTTCTCGTTGCTGCATCAGATGATAATATATTTACTGAGCAAGCACGCTGACGCCCTGGCGCGTGCGCTTTTCAGAATCACCGTTGGAGGCACTGGTGTTATTTCACGTGGCACTCAATGTCCCTACGAATATAAAATACGGCTGTTCCCAGGCATGGAAAAAGGCAACAAGCAACTGTAAGCGTACTATGAGGGAAAGCAACACATGAAGTCACGGAGTGTGCAAACAATAACGATAAATATCCTTTTCCAATAACCTTCAAAATAAATCTGCGACGTGTCTTCTCGTTGCTGCATCAGATGATAATATATTTACTGAGCAAGCACGCTGACGCCCTGGCGCGTGCGCTTTTCAGAATCACCGTTGGAGGCACTGGTGTTATTTCACGTGGCACTCAATGTCCCTACGAATATAAAATACGGCTGTTCCCAGGCATGGAAAAAGGCAACAAGCAACTGTAAGCGTACTATGAGGGAAAGCAACACATGAAGTCACGGAGTGTGCAAACAATAACGATAAATATCCTTTTCCAATAACCTTCAAAATAAATCTGCGACGTGTCTTCTCGTTGCTGCATCAGATGATAATATATTTACTGAGCAAGCACGCTGACGCCCTGGCGCGTGCGCTTTTCAGAATCACCGTTGGAGGCACTGGTGTTATTTCACGTGGCACTCAATGTCCCTACGAATATAAAATACGGCTGTTCCCAGGCATGGAAAAAGGCAACAAGCAACTGTAAGCGTACTATGAGGGAAAGCAACACATGAAGTCACGGAGTGTGCAAACAATAACGATAAATATCCTTTTCCAATAACCTTCAAAATAAATCTGCGACGTGTCTTCTCGTTGCTGCATCAGATGATAATATATTTACTGAGCAAGCACGCTGACGCCCTGGCGCGTGCGCTTTTCAGAATCACCGTTGGAGGCACTGGTGTTATTTCACGTGGCACTCAATGTCCCTACGAATATAAAATACGGCTGTTCCCAGGCATGGAAAAAGGCAACAAGCAACTGTAAGCGTACTATGAGGGAAAGCAACACATGAAGTCACGGAGTGTGCAAACAATAACGATAAATATCCTTTTCCAATAACCTTCAAAATAAATCTGCGACGTGTCTTCTCGTTGCTGCATCAGATGATAATATATTTACTGAGCAAGCACGCTGACGCCCTGGCGCGTGCGCTTTTCAGAATCACCGTTGGAGGCACTGGTGTTATTTCACGTGGCACTCAATGTCCCTACGAATATAAAATACGGCTGTTCCCAGGCATGGAAAAAGGCAACAAGCAACTGTAAGCGTACTATGAGGGAAAGCAACACATGAAGTCACGGAGTGTGCAAACAATAACGATAAATATCCTTTTCCAATAACCTTCAAAATAAATCTGCGACGTGTCTTCTCGTTGCTGCATCAGATGATAATATATTTACTGAGCAACCACGCTGACGCCCTGGCGCGTGCGCTTTTCAGAATCACCGTTGGAGGCACTGGTGTTATTTCACGTGGCACTCAATGTCCCTACGAATATAAAATACGGCTGTTCCCAGGCATGGAAAAAGGCAACAAGCAACTGTAAGCGTACTATGAGGGAAAGCAACACATGAAGTCACGGAGTGTGCAAACAATAACGATAAATATCCTTTTCCAATAACCTTCAAAATAAATCTGCGACGTGTCTTCTCGTTGCTGCATCAGATGATAATATATTTACTGAGCAACCACGCTGACGCCCTGGCGCGTGCGCTTTTCAGAATCACCGTTGGAGGCACTGGTGTTATTTCACGTGGCACTCAATGTCCCTACGAATATAAAATACGGCTGTTCCCAGGCATGGAAAAAGGCAACAAGCAACTGTAAGCGTACTATGAGGGAAAGCAACACATGAAGTCACGGAGTGTGCAAACAATAACGATAAATATCCTTTTCCAATAACCTTCAAAATAAATCTGCGACGTGTCTTCTCGTTGCTGCATCAGATGATAATATATTTACTGAGCAAGCACGCTGACGCCCTGGCGCGTGCGCTTTTCAGAATCACCGTTGGAGGCACTGGTGTTATTTCACGTGGCACTCAATGTCCCTACGAATATAAAATACGGCTGTTCCCAGGCATGGAAAAAGGCAACAAGCAACTGTAAGCGTACTATGAGGGAAAGCAACACATGAAGTCACGGAGTGTGCAAACAATAACGATAAATATCCTTTTCCAATAACCTTCAAAATAAATCTGCGACGTGTCTTCTCGTTGCTGCATCAGATGATAATATATTTACTGAGCAAGCACGCTGACGCCCTGGCGCGTGCGCTTTTCAGAATCACCGTTGGAGGCACTGGTGTTATTTCACGTGGCACTCAATGTCCCTACGAATATAAAATACGGCTGTTCCCAGGCATGGAAAAAGGCAACAAGCAACTGTAAGCGTACTATGAGGGAAAGCAACACATGAAGTCACGGAGTGTGCAAACAATAACGATAAATATCCTTTTCCAATAACCTTCAAAATAAATCTGCGACGTGTCTTCTCGTTGCTGCATCAGATGATAATATATTTACTGAGCAAGCACGCTGACGCCCTGGCGCGTGCGCTTTTCAGAATCACCGTTGGAGGCACTGGTGTTATTTCACGTGGCACTCAATGTCCCTACGAATATAAAATACGGCTGTTCCCAGGCATGGAAAAAGGCAACAAGCAACTGTAAGCGTACTATGAGGGAAAGCAACACATGAAGTCACGGAGTGTGCAAACAATAACGATAAATATCCTTTTCCAATAACCTTCAAAATAAATCTGCGACGTGTCTTCTCGTTGCTGCATCAGATGATAATATATTTACTGAGCAAGCACGCTGACGCCCTGGCGCGTGCGCTTTTCAGAATCACCGTTGGAGGCACTGGTGTTATTTCACGTGGCACTCAATGTCCCTACGAATATAAAATACGGCTGTTCCCAGGCATGGAAAAAGGCAACAAGCAACTGTAAGCGTACTATGAGGGAAAGCAACACATGAAGTCACGGAGTGTGCAAACAATAACGATAAATATCCTTTTCCAATAACCTTCAAAATAAATCTGCGACGTGTCTTCTCGTTGCTGCATCAGATGATAATATATTTACTGAGCAAGCACGCTGACGCCCTGGCGCGTGCGCTTTTCAGAATCACCGTTGGAGGCACTGGTGTTATTTCACGTGGCACTCAATGTCCCTACGAATATAAAATACGGCTGTTCCCAGGCATGGAAAAAGGCAACAAGCAACTGTAAGCGTACTATGAGGGAAAGCAACACATGAAGTCACGGAGTGTGCAAACAATAACGATAAATATCCTTTTCCAATAACCTTCAAAATAAATCTGCGACGTGTCTTCTCGTTGCTGCATCAGATGATAATATATTTACTGAGCAAGCACGCTGACGCCCTGGCGCGTGCGCTTTTCAGAATCACCGTTGGAGGCACTGGTGTTATTTCACGTGGCACTCAATGTCCCTACGAATATAAAATACGGCTGTTCCCAGGCATGGAAAAAGGCAACAAGCAACTGTAAGCGTACTATGAGGGAAAGCAACACATGAAGTCACGGAGTGTGCAAACAATAACGATAAATATCCTTTTCCAATAACCTTCAAAATAAATCTGCGACGTGTCTTCTCGTTGCTGCATCAGATGATAATATATTTACTGAGCAAGCACGCTGACGCCCTGGCGCGTGCGCTTTTCAGAATCACCGTTGGAGGCACTGGTGTTATTTCACGTGGCACTCAATGTCCCTACGAATATAAAATACGGCTGTTCCCAGGCATGGAAAAAGGCAACAAGCAACTGTAAGCGTACTATGAGGGAAAGCAACACATGAAGTCACGGAGTGTGCAAACAATAACGATAAATATCCTTTTCCAATAACCTTCAAAATAAATCTGCGACGTGTCTTCTCGTTGCTGCATCAGATGATAATATATTTACTGAGCAAGCACGCTGACGCCCTGGCGCGTGCGCTTTTCAGAATCACCGTTGGAGGCACTGGTGTTATTTCACGTGGCACTCAATGTCCCTACGAATATAAATACGGCTGTTCCCAGGCATGGAAAAAGGCAACAAGCAACTGTAAGCGTACTATGAGGGAAAGCAACACATGAAGTCACGGAGTGTGCAAACAATAACGATAAATATCCTTTTCCAATAACCTTCAAAATAAATCTGCGACGTGTCTTCTCGTTGCTGCATCAGATGATAATATATTTACTGAGCAAGCACGCTGACGCCCTGGCGCGTGCGCTTTTCAGAATCACCGTTGGAGGCACTGGTGTTATTTCACGTGGCACTCAATGTCCCTACGAATATAAAATACGGCTGTTCCCAGGCATGGAAAAAGGCAACAAGCAACTGTAAGCGTACTATGAGGGAAAGCAACACATGAAGTCACGGAGTGTGCAAACAATAACGATAAATATCCTTTTCCAATAACCTTCAAAATAAATCTGCGACGTGTCTTCTCGTTGCTGCATCAGATGATAATATATTTACTGAGCAAGCACGCTGACGCCCTGGCGCGTGCGCTTTTCAGAATCACCGTTGGAGGCACTGGTGTTATTTCACGTGGCACTCAATGTCCCTACGAATATAAAATACGGCTGTTCCCAGGCATGGAAAAAGGCAACAAGCAACTGTAAGCGTACTATGAGGGAAAGCAACACATGAAGTCACGGAGTGTGCAAACAATAACGATAAATATCCTTTTCCAATAACCTTCAAAATAAATCTGCGACGTGTCTTCTCGTTGCTGCATCAGATGATAATATATTTACTGAGCAAGCACGCTGACGCCCTGGCGCGTGCGCTTTTCAGAATCACCGTTGGAGGCACTGGTGTTATTTCACGTGGCACTCAATGTCCCTACGAATATAAAATACGGCTGTTCCCAGGCATGGAAAAAGGCAACAAGCAACTGTAAGCGTACTATGAGGGAAAGCAACACATGAAGTCACGGAGTGTGCAAACAATAACGATAAATATCCTTTTCCAATAACCTTCAAAATAAATCTGCGACGTGTCTTCTCGTTGCTGCATCAGATGATAATATATTTACTGAGCGACCACGCTGACGCCCTGGCGCGTGCGCTTTTCAGAATCACCGTTGGAGGCACTGGTGTTATTTCACGTGGCACTCAATGTCCCTACGAATATAAAATACGGCTGTTCCCAGGCATGGAAAAAGGCAACAAGCAACTGTAAGCGTACTATGAGGGAAAGCAACACATGAAGTCACGGAGTGTGCAAACAATAACGATAAATATCCTTTTCCAATAACCTTCAAAATAAATCTGCGACGTGTCTTCTCGTTGCTGCATCAGATGATAATATATTTACTGAGCAAGCACGCTGACGCCCTGGCGCGTGCGCTTTTCAGAATCACCGTTGGAGGCACTGGTGTTATTTCACGTGGCACTCAATGTCCCTACGAATATAAAATACGGCTGTTCCCAGGCATGGAAAAAGGCAACAAGCAACTGTAAGCGTACTATGAGGGAAAGCAACACATGAAGTCACGGAGTGTGCAAACAATAACGATAAATATCCTTTTCCAATAACCTTCAAAATAAATCTGCGACGTGTCTTCTCGTTGCTGCATCAGATGATAATATATTTACTGAGCGAGCACGCTGACGCCCTGGCGCGTGCGCTTTTCAGAATCACCGTTGGAGGCACTGGTGTTATTTCACGTGGCACTCAATGTCCCTACGAATATAAAATACGGCTGTTCCCAGGCATGGAAAAAGGCAACAAGCAACTGTAAGCGTACTATGAGGGAAAGCAACACATGAAGTCACGGAGTGTGCAAACAATAACGATAAATATCCTTTTCCAATAACCTTCAAAATAAATCTGCGACGTGTCTTCTCGTTGCTGCATCAGATGATAATATATTTACTGAGCAAGCACGCTGACGCCCTGGCGCGTGCGCTTTTCAGAATCACCGTTGGAGGCACTGGTGTTATTTCACGTGGCACTCAATGTCCCTACGAATATAAAATACGGCTGTTCCCAGGCATGGAAAAAGGCAACAAGCAACTGTAAGCGTACTATGAGGGAAAGCAACACATGAAGTCACGGAGTGTGCAAACAATAACGATAAATATCCTTTTCCAATAACCTTCAAAATAAATCTGCGACGTGTCTTCTCGTTGCTGCATCAGATGATAATATATTTACTGAGCAAGCACGCTGACGCCCTGGCGCGTGCGCTTTTCAGAATCACCGTTGGAGGCACTGGTGTTATTTCACGTGGCACTCAATGTCCCTACGAATATAAAATACGGCTGTTCCCAGGCATGGAAAAAGGCAACAAGCAACTGTAAGCGTACTATGAGGGAAAGCAACACATGAAGTCACGGAGTGTGCAAACAATAACGATAAATATCCTTTTCCAATAACCTTCAAAATAAATCTGCGACGTGTCTTCTCGTTGCTGCATCAGATGATAATATATTTACTGAGCAAGCACGCTGACGCCCTGGCGCGTGCGCTTTTCAGAATCACCGTTGGAGGCACTGGTGTTATTTCACGTGGCACTCAATGTCCCTACGAATATAAAATACGGCTGTTCCCAGGCATGGAAAAAGGCAACAAGCAACTGTAAGCGTACTATGAGGGAAAGCAACACATGAAGTCACGGAGTGTGCAAACAATAACGATAAATATCCTTTTCCAATAACCTTCAAAATAAATCTGCGACGTGTCTTCTCGTTGCTGCATCAGATGATAATATATTTACTGAGCAAGCACGCTGACGCCCTGGCGCGTGCGCTTTTCAGAATCACCGTTGGAGGCACTGGTGTTATTTCACGTGGCACTCAATGTCCCTACGAATATAAAATACGGCTGTTCCCAGGCATGGAAAAAGGCAACAAGCAACTGTAAGCGTACTATGAGGGAAAGCAACACATGAAGTCACGGAGTGTGCAAACAATAACGATAAATATCCTTTTCCAATAACCTTCAAAATAAATCTGCGACGTGTCTTCTCGTTGCTGCATCAGATGATAATATATTTACTGAGCAAGCACGCTGACGCCCTGGCGCGTGCGCTTTTCAGAATCACCGTTGGAGGCACTGGTGTTATTTCACGTGGCACTCAATGTCCCTACGAATATAAAATACGGCTGTTCCCAGGCATGGAAAAAGGCAACAAGCAACTGTAAGCGTACTATGAGGGAAAGCAACACATGAAGTCACGGAGTGTGCAAACAATAACGATAAATATCCTTTTCCAATAACCTTCAAAATAAATCTGCGACGTGTCTTCTCGTTGCTGCATCAGATGATAATATATTTACTGAGCAAGCACGCTGACGCCCTGGCGCGTGCGCTTTTCAGAATCACCGTTGGAGGCACTGGTGTTATTTCACGTGGCACTCAATGTCCCTACGAATATAAAATACGGCTGTTCCCAGGCATGGAAAAAGGCAACAAGCAACTGTAAGCGTACTATGAGGGAAAGCAACACATGAAGTCACGGAGTGTGCAAACAATAACGATAAATATCCTTTTCCAATAACCTTCAAAATAAATCTGCGACGTGTCTTCTCGTTGCTGCATCAGATGATAATATATTTACTGAGCAAGCACGCTGACGCCCTGGCGCGTGCGCTTTTCAGAATCACCGTTGGAGGCACTGGTGTTATTTCACGTGGCACTCAATGTCCCTACGAATATAAAATACGGCTGTTCCCAGGCATGGAAAAAGGCAACAAGCAACTGTAAGCGTACTATGAGGGAAAGCAACACATGAAGTCACGGAGTGTGCAAACAATAACGATAAATATCCTTTTCCAATAACCTTCAAAATAAATCTGCGACGTGTCTTCTCGTTGCTGCATCAGATGATAATATATTTACTGAGCAAGCACGCTGACGCCCTGGCGCGTGCGCTTTTCAGAATCACCGTTGGAGGCACTGGTGTTATTTCACGTGGCACTCAATGTCCCTACGAATATAAAATACGGCTGTTCCCAGGCATGGAAAAAGGCAACAAGCAACTGTAAGCGTACTATGAGGGAAAGCAACACATGAAGTCACGGAGTGTGCAAACAATAACGATAAATATCCTTTTCCAATAACCTTCAAAATAAATCTGCGACGTGTCTTCTCGTTGCTGCATCAGATGATAATATATTTACTGAGCAAGCACGCTGACGCCCTGGCGCGTGCGCTTTTCAGAATCACCGTTGGAGGCACTGGTGTTATTTCACGTGGCACTCAATGTCCCTACGAATATAAAATACGGCTGTTCCCAGGCATGGAAAAAGGCAACAAGCAACTGTAAGCGTACTATGAGGGAAAGCAACACATGAAGTCACGGAGTGTGCAAACAATAACGATAAATATCCTTTTCCAATAACCTTCAAAATAAATCTGCGACGTGTCTTCTCGTTGCTGCATCAGATGATAATATATTTACTGAGCAAGCACGCTGACGCCCTGGCGCGTGCGCTTTTCAGAATCACCGTTGGAGGCACTGGTGTTATTTCACGTGGCACTCAATGTCCCTACGAATATAAAATACGGCTGTTCCCAGGCATGGAAAAAGGCAACAAGCAACTGTAAGCGTACTATGAGGGAAAGCAACACATGAAGTCACGGAGTGTGCAAACAATAACGATAAATATCCTTTTCCAATAACCTTCAAAATAAATCTGCGACGTGTCTTCTCGTTGCTGCATCAGATGATAATATATTTACTGAGCAAGCACGCTGACGCCCTGGCGCGTGCGCTTTTCAGAATCACCGTTGGAGGCACTGGTGTTATTTCACGTGGCACTCAATGTCCCTACGAATATAAAATACGGCTGTTCCCAGGCATGGAAAAAGGCAACAAGCAACTGTAAGCGTACTATGAGGGAAAGCAACACATGAAGTCACGGAGTGTGCAAACAATAACGATAAATATCCTTTTCCAATAACCTTCAAAATAAATCTGCGACGTGTCTTCTCGTTGCTGCATCAGATGATAATATATTTACTGAGCAAGCACGCTGACGCCCTGGCGCGTGCGCTTTTCAGAATCACCGTTGGAGGCACTGGTGTTATTTCACGTGGCACTCAATGTCCCTACGAATATAAAATACGGCTGTTCCCAGGCATGGAAAAAGGCAACAAGCAACTGTAAGCGTACTATGAGGGAAAGCAACACATGAAGTCACGGAGTGTGCAAACAATAACGATAAATATCCTTTTCCAATAACCTTCAAAATAAATCTGCGACGTGTCTTCTCGTTGCTGCATCAGATGATAATATATTTACTGAGCAAGCACGCTGACGCCCTGGCGCGTGCGCTTTTCAGAATCACCGTTGGAGGCACTGGTGTTATTTCACGTGGCACTCAATGTCCCTACGAATATAAAATACGGCTGTTCCCAGGCATGGAAAAAGGCAACAAGCAACTGTAAGCGTACTATGAGGGAAAGCAACACATGAAGTCACGGAGTGTGCAAACAATAACGATAAATATCCTTTTCCAATAACCTTCAAAATAAATCTGCGACGTGTCTTCTCGTTGCTGCATCAGATGATAATATATTTACTGAGCAAGCACGCTGACGCCCTGGCGCGTGCGCTTTTCAGAATCACCGTTGGAGGCACTGGTGTTATTTCACGTGGCACTCAATGTCCCTACGAATATAAAATACGGCTGTTCCCAGGCATGGAAAAAGGCAACAAGCAACTGTAAGCGTACTATGAGGGAAAGCAACACATGAAGTCACGGAGTGTGCAAACAATAACGATAAATATCCTTTTCCAATAACCTTCAAAATAAATCTGCGACGTGTCTTCTCGTTGCTGCATCAGATGATAATATATTTACTGAGCAAGCACGCTGACGCCCTGGCGCGTGCGCTTTTCAGAATCACCGTTGGAGGCACTGGTGTTATTTCACGTGGCACTCAATGTCCCTACGAATATAAAATACGGCTGTTCCCAGGCATGGAAAAAGGCAACAAGCAACTGTAAGCGTACTATGAGGGAAAGCAACACATGAAGTCACGGAGTGTGCAAACAATAACGATAAATATCCTTTTCCAATAACCTTCAAAATAAATCTGCGACGTGTCTTCTCGTTGCTGCATCAGATGATAATATATTTACTGAGCAAGCACGCTGACGCCCTGGCGCGTGCGCTTTTCAGAATCACCGTTGGAGGCACTGGTGTTATTTCACGTGGCACTCAATGTCCCTACGAATATAAAATACGGCTGTTCCCAGGCATGGAAAAAGGCAACAAGCAACTGTAAGCGTACTATGAGGGAAAGCAACACATGAAGTCACGGAGTGTGCAAACAATAACGATAAATATCCTTTTCCAATAACCTTCAAAATAAATCTGCGACGTGTCTTCTCGTTGCTGCATCAGATGATAATATATTTACTGAGCAAGCACGCTGACGCCCTGGCGCGTGCGCTTTTCAGAATCACCGTTGGAGGCACTGGTGTTATTTCACGTGGCACTCAATGTCCCTACGAATATAAAATA
Source organism: Dermacentor silvarum (assembly GCF_013339745.2). Classification (NCBI taxonomy): domain Eukaryota; kingdom Metazoa; phylum Arthropoda; class Arachnida; order Ixodida; family Ixodidae; genus Dermacentor; species Dermacentor silvarum. The sequence continues at coordinate 11,442 of NW_023605974.1, forward strand.
CGGCTGTTCCCAGGCATGGAAAAAGGCAACAAGCAACTGTAAGCGTACTATGAGGGAAAGCAACACATGAAGTCACGGAGTGTGCAAACAATAACGATAAATATCCTTTTCCAATAACCTTCAAAATAAATCTGCGACGTGTCTTCTCGTTGCTGCATCAGATGATAATATATTTACTGAGCAAGCACGCTGACGCCCTGGCGCGTGCGCTTTTCAGAATCACCGTTGGAGGCACTGGTGTTATTTCACGTGGCACTCAATGTCCCTACGAATATAAAATACGGCTGTTCCCAGGCATGGAAAAAGGCAACAAGCAACTGTAAGCGTACTATGAGGGAAAGCAACACATGAAGTCACGGAGTGTGCAAACAATAACGATAAATATCCTTTTCCAATAACCTTCAAAATAAATCTGCGACGTGTCTTCTCGTTGCTGCATCAGATGATAATATATTTACTGAGCAAGCACGCTGACGCCCTGGCGCGTGCGCTTTTCAGAATCACCGTTGGAGGCACTGGTGTTATTTCACGTGGCACTCAATGTCCCTACGAATATAAAATACGGCTGTTCCCAGGCATGGAAAAAGGCAACAAGCAACTGTAAGCGTACTATGAGGGAAAGCAACACATGAAGTCACGGAGTGTGCAAACAATAACGATAAATATCCTTTTCCAATAACCTTCAAAATAAATCTGCGACGTGTCTTCTCGTTGCTGCATCAGATGATAATATATTTACTGAGCAAGCACGCTGACGCCCTGGCGCGTGCGCTTTTCAGAATCACCGTTGGAGGCACTGGTGTTATTTCACGTGGCACTCAATGTCCCTACGAATATAAAATACGGCTGTTCCCAGGCATGGAAAAAGGCAACAAGCAACTGTAAGCGTACTATGAGGGAAAGCAACACATGAAGTCACGGAGTGTGCAAACAATAACGATAAATATCCTTTTCCAATAACCTTCAAAATAAATCTGCGACGTGTCTTCTCGTTGCTGCATCAGATGATAATATATTTACTGAGCAAGCACGCTGACGCCCTGGCGCGTGCGCTTTTCAGAATCACCGTTGGAGGCACTGGTGTTATTTCACGTGGCACTCAATGTCCCTACGAATATAAAATACGGCTGTTCCCAGGCATGGAAAAAGGCAACAAGCAACTGTAAGCGTACTATGAGGGAAAGCAACACATGAAGTCACGGAGTGTGCAAACAATAACGATAAATATCCTTTTCCAATAACCTTCAAAATAAATCTGCGACGTGTCTTCTCGTTGCTGCATCAGATGATAATATATTTACTGAGCGAGCACGCTGACGCCCTGGCGCGTGCGCTTTTCACAATCACCGTTGGAGGCACTGGTGTTATTTCACGTGGCACTCAATGTCCCTACGAATATAAAATACGGCTGTTCCCAGGCATGGAAAAAGGCAACAAGCAACTGTAAGCGTACTATGAGGGAAAGCAACACATGAAGTCACGGAGTGTGCAAACAATAACGATAAATATCCTTTTCCAATAACCTTCAAAATAAATCTGCGACGTGTCTTCTCGTTGCTGCATCAGATGATAATATATTTACTGAGCAAGCACGCTGACGCCCTGGCGCGTGCGCTTTTCAGAATCACCGTTGGAGGCACTGGTGTTATTTCACGTGGCACTCAATGTCCCTACGAATATAAATACGGCTGTTCCCAGGCATGGAAAAAGGCAACAAGCAACTGTAAGCGTACTATGAGGGAAAGCAACACATGAAGTCACGGAGTGTGCAAACAATAACGATAAATATCCTTTTCCAATAACCTTCAAAATAAATCTGCGACGTGTCTTCTCGTTGCTGCATCAGATGATAATATATTTACTGAGCAAGCACGCTGACGCCCTGGCGCGTGCGCTTTTCAGAATCACCGTTGGAGGCACTGGTGTTATTTCACGTGGCACTCAATGTCCCTACGAATATAAAATACGGCTGTTCCCAGGCATGGAAAAAGGCAACAAGCAACTGTAAGCGTACTATGAGGGAAAGCAACACATGAAGTCACGGAGTGTGCAAACAATAACGATAAATATCCTTTTCCAATAACCTTCAAAATAAATCTGCGACGTGTCTTCTCGTTGCTGCATCAGATGATAATATATTTACTGAGCAAGCACGCTGACGCCCTGGCGCGTGCGCTTTTCAGAATCACCGTTGGAGGCACTGGTGTTATTTCACGTGGCACTCAATGTCCCTACGAATATAAAATACGGCTGTTCCCAGGCATGGAAAAAGGCAACAAGCAACTGTAAGCGTACTATGAGGGAAAGCAACACATGAAGTCACGGAGTGTGCAAACAATAACGATAAATATCCTTTTCCAATAACCTTCAAAATAAATCTGCGACGTGTCTTCTCGTTGCTGCATCAGATGATAATATATTTACTGAGCAAGCACGCTGACGCCCTGGCGCGTGCGCTTTTCAGAATCACCGTTGGAGGCACTGGTGTTATTTCACGTGGCACTCAATGTCCCTACGAATATAAAATACGGCTGTTCCCAGGCATGGAAAAAGGCAACAAGCAACTGTAAGCGTACTATGAGGGAAAGCAACACATGAAGTCACGGAGTGTGCAAACAATAACGATAAATATCCTTTTCCAATAACCTTCAAAATAAATCTGCGACGTGTCTTCTCGTTGCTGCATCAGATGATAATATATTTACTGAGCAAGCACGCTGACGCCCTGGCGCGTGCGCTTTTCAGAATCACCGTTGGAGGCACTGGTGTTATTTCACGTGGCACTCAATGTCCCTACGAATATAAAATACGGCTGTTCCCAGGCATGGAAAAAGGCAACAAGCAACTGTAAGCGTACTATGAGGGAAAGCAACACATGAAGTCACGGAGTGTGCAAACAATAACGATAAATATCCTTTTCCAATAACCTTCAAAATAAATCTGCGACGTGTCTTCTCGTTGCTGCATCAGATGATAATATATTTACTGAGCAAGCACGCTGACGCCCTGGCGCGTGCGCTTTTCAGAATCACCGTTGGAGGCACTGGTGTTATTTCACGTGGCACTCAATGTCCCTACGAATATAAAATACGGCTGTTCCCAGGCATGGAAAAAGGCAACAAGCAACTGTAAGCGTACTATGAGGGAAAGCAACACATGAAGTCACGGAGTGTGCAAACAATAACGATAAATATCCTTTTCCAATAACCTTCAAAATAAATCTGCGACGTGTCTTCTCGTTGCTGCATCAGATGATAATATATTTACTGAGCAAGCACGCTGACGCCCTGGCGCGTGCGCTTTTCAGAATCACCGTTGGAGGCACTGGTGTTATTTCACGTGGCACTCAATGTCCCTACGAATATAAAATACGGCTGTTCCCAGGCATGGAAAAAGGCAACAAGCAACTGTAAGCGTACTATGAGGGAAAGCAACACATGAAGTCACGGAGTGTGCAAACAATAACGATAAATATCCTTTTCCAATAACCTTCAAAATAAATCTGCGACGTGTCTTCTCGTTGCTGCATCAGATGATAATATATTTACTGAGCAAGCACGCTGACGCCCTGGCGCGTGCGCTTTTCAGAATCACCGTTGGAGGCACTGGTGTTATTTCACGTGGCACTCAATGTCCCTACGAATATAAAATACGGCTGTTCCCAGGCATGGAAAAAGGCAACAAGCAACTGTAAGCGTACTATGAGGGAAAGCAACACATGAAGTCACGGAGTGTGCAAACAATAACGATAAATATCCTTTTCCAATAACCTTCAAAATAAATCTGCGACGTGTCTTCTCGTTGCTGCATCAGATGATAATATATTTACTGAGCAAGCACGCTGACGCCCTGGCGCGTGCGCTTTTCAGAATCACCGTTGGAGGCACTGGTGTTATTTCACGTGGCACTCAATGTCCCTACGAATATAAAATACGGCTGTTCCCAGGCATGGAAAAAGGCAACAAGCAACTGTAAGCGTACTATGAGGGAAAGCAACACATGAAGTCACGGAGTGTGCAAACAATAACGATAAATATCCTTTTCCAATAACCTTCAAAATAAATCTGCGACGTGTCTTCTCGTTGCTGCATCAGATGATAATATATTTACTGAGCAAGCACGCTGACGCCCTGGCGCGTGCGCTTTTCAGAATCACCGTTGGAGGCACTGGTGTTATTTCACGTGGCACTCAATGTCCCTACGAATATAAAATACGGCTGTTCCCAGGCATGGAAAAAGGCAACAAGCAACTGTAAGCGTACTATGAGGGAAAGCAACACATGAAGTCACGGAGTGTGCAAACAATAACGATAAATATCCTTTTCCAATAACCTTCAAAATAAATCTGCGACGTGTCTTCTCGTTGCTGCATCAGATGATAATATATTTACTGAGCAAGCACGCTGACGCCCTGGCGCGTGCGCTTTTCAGAATCACCGTTGGAGGCACTGGTGTTATTTCACGTGGCACTCAATGTCCCTACGAATATAAAATACGGCTGTTCCCAGGCATGGAAAAAGGCAACAAGCAACTGTAAGCGTACTATGAGGGAAAGCAACACATGAAGTCACGGAGTGTGCAAACAATAACGATAAATATCCTTTTCCAATAACCTTCAAAATAAATCTGCGACGTGTCTTCTCGTTGCTGCATCAGATGATAATATATTTACTGAGCAAGCACGCTGACGCCCTGGCGCGTGCGCTTTTCAGAATCACCGTTGGAGGCACTGGTGTTATTTCACGTGGCACTCAATGTCCCTACGAATATAAAATACGGCTGTTCCCAGGCATGGAAAAAGGCAACAAGCAACTGTAAGCGTACTATGAGGGAAAGCAACACATGAAGTCACGGAGTGTGCAAACAATAACGATAAATATCCTTTTCCAATAACCTTCAAAATAAATCTGCGACGTGTCTTCTCGTTGCTGCATCAGATGATAATATATTTACTGAGCAAGCACGCTGACGCCCTGGCGCGTGCGCTTTTCAGAATCACCGTTGGAGGCACTGGTGTTATTTCACGTGGCACTCAATGTCCCTACGAATATAAAATACGGCTGTTCCCAGGCATGGAAAAAGGCAACAAGCAACTGTAAGCGTACTATGAGGGAAAGCAACACATGAAGTCACGGAGTGTGCAAACAATAACGATAAATATCCTTTTCCAATAACCTTCACAATAAATCTGCGACGTGTCTTCTCGTTGCTGCATCAGATGATAATATATTTACTGAGCAACCACGCTGACGCCCTGGCGCGTGCGCTTTTCACAATCACCGTTGGAGGCACTGGTGCCCCGCAGGGGCGTCTGCGTCAGCAGGCGTTTGGTGTGTTGCGACACCACGTACCCGAGCACATGAGGGTTGGACCCTCCCGCGTGTAGCCGTGCGCGGCTTAGCCGTGTCTGGGGAAAGGGAGATCCTGGGGGTTGAGCCGATGCCGGGTGTTCGGACCTCTAAGGCCCCCCTGTGGAGGCAACACACCTCTTCGGCCTCTGCTTCACATAGACGGCACCTCCAGACTGACCCACCTGGAGGAAATCGGCAGTCGCCTTTTCCTGTCCCCCTCTCAACACTTTTTCTTTCTCTTTCACTGTCTCTTCTTTCCTGTCTCCTATTATCTTCTCTTCACTTCCAAATTTCTGGGCGGCAAGGGTTAACCTTGTGTGGCTAGCCAGTCTTGGTTATGCTGTATTTGGTTATAGCAGTGATGTACAACTGGCGTTGGCAGGATTCAGATTACAGGAACTCCTGTCACGTCCCCGCGTTGGGCTCCTTGGTGGGTGGTTGGCATCGCTGCCGAAAATCCCAGCTATACTTATGGACAGTGCCTTCCCTAAACTCCCTGATCGCCCTCAAAAACGAGGGCGCACCGAAGATGTATTTCAATTTTTTGGCAACAGAGCACAAAACTTTCCACGATTTCACGTCATCCATTCTGATAAGCCTGAAAAGACAGTGAAAATGATCTCACCCTTCCTTGTCTCGAAGTCTCTGACTGAAGTTCTTGGCCGAGGTTACAAAGCATCAAAAATGGCAAGCGGTGATCTGCTTCTAGAGCTCCGCGATCAGATACAGTACGAAAAACTGTCGAAGTTAGTGTCATTTGGGGACATCCCAATAACACTGACACCACACCGTACTATGAACACCACGCGCGGCGTTGTTTCAGATGATGATTTAATGGAGCTAACCGAGGCTGAACTCTTGGAGGGCTTCAGTGAGCAGAATGTAATAAACGTTAAAAGAATTAAGATGAGGCGCGACGGGAAAGAAAACAAGACTAAGCACCTGGTGCTCACTTTCGGCTCAAGTGTCCTGCCCGAGTCCATCGAGGCCGGATACATCAAACTTCGTGTCAGGCCATACGTTCCAAATCCTCTCAGATGCTTTAAATGCCAGCGATTCGGCCACAGTTCTCAGAACTGCCGAGGCCGGCAAACATGCGCGAAATGCAGTGCTCATGAACACTCATCTGAGTCTTGTGAAAACTCGCTACATTGTGTGAACTGTGATGGGGAGCACGCCGCATACTCGCGGTCGTGCCCATCCTGGAAAAAAGAAAAAGAAATTGTAACGATTAAAGTAAAGGAAAATATAACGTTCAAGGAGGCACGCAGGCGGGTATCCTACCTGCCAAAGAACACATTTGCCGAAGTGGCGCGTCAGGGGGCAGCGTCGCAACGGCTTTCGGCGGCTGTCCGGCCCGCACACAGTGAGCCGGCAGTGACGCCATCCGCCCCCCCGTCGGCTGCAGCTAACGCTGCTACGCCAACTCACAAGAAGGGGCCATCGACCTCCGGGCTGGTGGCCTCTAGGGCCTCGTCTCTCGAGGCGAGGCCTTCTCGTCAAACCAACCGCTCGCAAGAGCGCGTGTCCAGCGCCTCGCAAGAGGCAATGGACACAACAACCAGCCAGACGGCGCCACTTGCGCCTAAGGAGCCGCGAGAGTCTCGCGATCGCTCCAAACAAGAAAAACACCGCATCACGGCGCCCGGAAAGGGCTCTGTGAAGTAATTCCTCTTTCTTAACACACAGCACAAAACCCACATTCAACATGGATACACAAATATTGCAGTGGAATGTCCGAGGACTCCTCCACAATCTCGATGACATCAAAGAACTCGTACATAAGTATAATCCAAAGGTGCTGTGTGTCCAAGAAACACACCTCAAACACACACAAACAGATTTTCTCCGACAATACGCCATTTTTCGAAAGGACCGCGATGACACAGTCGTGTCTTCCGGTGGTGTGGCTATTGTAGTCGACAGAGGTGTTGTCTGCCGGGAACTAAAACTTCGTACGCCCCTAGAGGCAGTTGCTGTCCGAGGGGTGTTGTTTGACAAGCTGGTCACTGTCAGCTCTATATACATCCCTCCCAATTATCAACTACATAAAACCGAATTCCAAAACTACATAAATGAACTTCCGGAGCCATACATAGTTGTCGGAGATTTCAACGCACATAACACTTTGTGGGGAGACTCACGTTGCGATGCGAGAGGTCGCCTGATTGAAAATTTTCTGTTTTCTTCAGGCGCATCATTACTTAACAAGAAAGAGCCTACGTATTACAGCATTACACATAACACATATTCATCCATTGACTTAAGTATAGCATCGAGTACCCTAATGCCATACCTGGAGTGGTCTGTTCTCAAGAACCCCTTTGGGAGCGACCACTTCCCAATTATGCTAGGCTTAACAGAACATGATAGATGCTCGCCACACGTTCCCCGATGGAAGGTTGACTCGGCTAACTGGGAACTTTTCCGACAAATAACATATTTAAGCCGTGATGACATTGCCTCTTTTAACATAGACGATGCTGTGGCGTATATAACAGGTTTTATCATTGACGCTGCTGAAAGGTGCATACAACAAACTAATGGACTAACTAATAAACGTCGCCTGCCTTGGTGGAATGATGAATGCCAGAAAGCGTGTAAAAAGCAAAACAAAGCCTGGGGATTGTTTCGCAACTCCCCAACAGCTGAAAACCTGATAAATTTTAAACAAGCAAAGTCACAGGGCCGAAGAACGCGTCGACGTGCAAAGAGAGAGAGTTGGGAAAGGTACATTTCCAGTATAAATTCATACACCGACGAAACAAAAGTCTGGAACAGGGTAAATAAACTAATAGGCCGGGAGTCACATCCTCTACCCTTAGTAAGTAGCCAAGGTGATAGCCTGGAAGACCAGGCGGATTGTCTAGGTGAACACTTTCAATATGTATCAAGTGAATCGCATTATACAGACACTTTCCTGAAGTTCAAAGAACGCGAAGAGAGGCAGCCTCTTAACCGCAAAGGTTCTTCGAGTGAGGCTTACAATCAACCATTTAGCTTAGCCGAACTTAAAGCATCTCTCGCTTGTTGTAACAACTCGGCGCCAGGTGGCGATCGTATCATGTACAAAATGATTAGGTACTTACACCCCGAAACACTGACAACACTCCTGTTTATTTTTAATGTCATGTGGACGGCTGGCTGTATTCCGTCCTCATGGAAAGAAGCCATAGTCATCCCGGTACTTAAACAAGGCAAAGACCCGTCCTTAGCCAGCAGCTACAGGCCAATAGCTCTAACAAGCTGCCTGTGCAAGCTGTATGAAAAAATGATAAACCGGCGTTTAATTAGTTTCCTAGAAAATAACAAAATACTAGACCCCTTCCAGTGTGGATTCCGAGAAGGTAGGTCGACAATAGACCACCTTGTTCGCATCGAGTCAAACATCAGAGATGCGTTTATTCATAAACAGATTTTACTTTCAGTATTTATAGATTTAGAGAAAGCGTACGACACGACATGGCGCTTCGGAATTCTGCGAGATCTTTCTGCGATGGGGGTCCGCGGAAATATGTTAAACACAGTCGAAAGCTACTTTTCTAACCGCACGTTTCGCGTAAGAGTGGGCAATGTTTTATCTAGAACATTCACCCAGGAGGCTGGCGTGCCGCAAGGGGGTGTACTTAGTTGCACACTTTTCATTGTAAAAATGAACTCCCTGCATACAGTCATTCCACAGAGCATGTTTTATTCTGTGTATGTCGATGACGTACAGATAGGTTTCAAATCATGCAACATTGCTATCTGCGAACGACAGGTACAGCTTGGATTAAACAAACTGTCTAAATGGGCTGATGTAAATGGATTTAAAATAAATGCAAAGAAAAGTACGTGCATACTTTTCTCAAACAAAAGAGGTATGACACCAGTGCCAAATCTCACGATTAATCAAGAGGAACTATCCGTGAGCAGTCAGCATAAATTCCTGGGAATAATTCTAGACACGAAGCTTACCTTTATCCCCCACCTTAAATATTTGAAGGCAAGGTGTCTGAAGACGATGAACCTTCTAAAAATTTTGTCGCGCGCAACATGGGGTAGTGACCGAAAATGCCTACTGAACTTGTACAACAGTCTTGTCCGCTCACGCCTTGATTACGGAGCTATAATTTATAATTCCGCAACGCCAAGTGCATTAAAAATTCTAGACCCCGTTCACCATCTGGGCATCCGCCTCGCGACCGGTGCTTTCCGAACAAGTCCGATCCACAGCCTCTACGTAGAGTCTAATCAGTGGTCACTTCATCTGCAGCGTTCGTATAATAGTTTTACATATTTTCTTAGAGTACACGCGAACATTGAACATCCCTCTTATTCAACCATAAACGACATGACCACTGCCACACTCTTCCAAAATCGACCGGCATCGAGAAAACCGTTCTCGTTGCGTGTGCGGAATCTTAGTGAGGAAATGGGTGTTCCGTTGCTTGAACACTGTCTTATGGCTCCAGCGAAACTGTTACCGCCGTGGCAGTGGCAGCTCATAGAGTGTGACACATCATTCGTGGAGGTCACTAAGCACGCACCAGAGGCACATATCAAAATGCATTTCCTTGAACTCCAGTCCAAGTACACATGCACAGAGTTTTATACAGACGCTTCTAAGTCACGTGACGGGGTGTCGTATGCAGCCGTCGGCCCATCCTTCTCGGAATCCGGTGTACTCCACCCGGAAGCAAGTATCTTTACGGCTGAGGCTTATGCACTATTGTCAGCTGTGAGGCATATAAGGAAATCTAAACTTCAAAAATCAATCATATTTACAGACTCTCTAAGTGTCGTAAACGCTTTAAAGTCACCCTGTAAACAGAAAAATCCTATACTCATTGAGCTCTATTCCGTACTGTGTAGAGCGTATGTATCTAACCAGCATATCATTATATGCTGGGTGCCTGGCCATAGAAGCATTGAGGGTAATGTGCTAGCTGACCAAATGGCTACATCAATAACATCGCACGCTACTAATCCTACAGCTACTGTTTCTGCAACAGATTTGAAACATTTCTTGCGTAAGAAATTGCGAAGCCATTGGCAACGTCTGTGGGATGAAGAAACAAATAATAAGCTTCACTTGATTAAGCCACAGTTAGGTTTCTGGCCCTCCGCAACGAGAACACGGCGAACTGATGTCCTGTTCTGCCGTCTCAGAATAGGTCATACATTTGGCACCCATAGTTTTTTGTTGACCGGGGATGAACCACCAACCTGTGGTAGATGTGGTGAGAGGCTAACCGTCCTCCACGTTCTCCTGGAGTGTCGGGATGCCGAAGCAGATCGAAAAAAACATTTCCCTTTAGCTTACCGCTATCATGTCCCTCTGCATCCCAGTATGTTTCTTGGTAAGGAACCGCTGTTTAGCACCAAAGCAGTGCTCGCTTTCTTAAACGACTTGGTACTGCATGTTATAAGCCCAATAAATTCATAGCGCATCCTCCCTGCAGAGGATGCTGCTGTGATAGTAGTTTTGTATACGCACATGCCTCCAGGCCCTTGTGGTTCAAGGGCTCTGTTTAGGCAGTAGTGCTTCTGTCCAATTACTACATCTTAAATATTTTAAATATCGTGTCATTATTTCTCAATGCATTCTTCATTTCATAGTACACCTCATTAGTCATTGCCATGATTTTAGTGGATGTATATTTTACGCATTTTACAGCGATTATTTTTACGCCCCTTTACAGCCACACATCATCTACTTCTCAGAATTCATCGCTCCACTGCACACTCACAAACACTGGCATGGCGCTCTTTGGCCATAACTGGCCCTTGCGCCATAAAACACCACACATCATCATGGAGGCACTGGTGTTATTTCACGTGGCACTCAATGTCCCTACGAATATAAAATACGGCTGTTCCCAGGCATGGAAAAAGGCAACAAGAAACTGTAAGCTTACTATGAGGGAAAGCAACACATGAAGTTACGGAGTGTACAAACAATAACGATAAATATCCTTTTCCAATAACCTTCAAAATAAATCTGCGACGTGTCTTCTCGTTGCTGCATCAGATGATAATATATTTACTGAGCAACCACGCTGACGCCCTGGCGCGTGCGCTTTTCACAATCACCGTTGGAGGCACTGGTGTTATTTCACGTGGCACTCAATGTCCCTACGAATATAAAATACGGCTGTTCCCAGGCATGGAAAAAGGCAACAAGCAACTGTAAGCGTACTATGAGGGAAAGCAACACATGAAGTCACGGAGTGTGCAAACAATAACGTTAAATATCCTTTTCCAATAACCTTCAAAATAAATCTGCGACGTGTCTTTTCGTTGCTGCATCAGATGATAATATATTTACTGAGCGAGCACGCTAACGCACTGGCACGTGCGCTTTTCAGAATCACCGTTGGAGGCACTGGTGTTATTTTACGTGGCACTCAATGTCCCTACGAATATAAAATACGGCTGTTCCCAGGCATGGAAAAAGGCAACAAGCAACTGTAAGCGTACTATGAGAGAAAGCAACACATGAAGTCACGGAGTGTGCAAACAATAACGTTAAATATCCTTTTCCAATAACCTTCAAAATAAATCTGCGACGTGTCTTCTCGTTGCTGCATCAGATGATAATATATTTACTGAGCGAGCACGCTAACGCACTGGCACGTGCGCTTTTCACAATCACCGTTAGAGGCACTGGTGTTATTTCACGTGGCACTCAATGTCCCTACGAATATCAAATACGGCTGTTCCCAGGCATGGAAAAAGGCAACAAGCAACTGTAAGCGTACTATGAGAGAAAGCAACACATGAAGTCACGGAGTGTGCAAACAATAACGTTAAATATCCTTTTCCAATAACCTTCAAAATAAATCTGCGACGTGTCTTCTCGTTGCTGCATCAGATGATAATATATTTACTGAGCGAGCACGCTAACGCACTGGCACGTGCGCTTTTCACAATCACCGTTAGAGGCACTGGTGTTGTTTCACGTGGCACTCAATGTCCCTACGAATATAAAATACGGCTGTTCCCAGGCATGGAAAAAGGCAAGAAGCAACTGTAAGCGTACTATGAGGGAAAGCAACACATGAAGTCACGGAGTGTGCGAACAATAACGATAAATATATTTTTCCAATAACCTTCAAAATAAATCTGCGACGTGTCTTCTCGTTGCTGCATCAGATGATAATATATTTACTGAGCGAGCACGCTAACGCACTGGCACGTGCGCTTTTCAGAATCACCGTTGGAGGCACTGGTGTTATTTCACGTGGCACTCAATGTCCCTACGAATATAAAATACGGCTGTTCCCAGGCATGGAAAAGGCAAGAAGCAACTGTAAGCGTACTATGAGGGAAAGCAACACATGAAGTCACGGAGTGTGCGAACAATAACGATAAATATATTTTTCCAATAACCTTCAAAATAAATCTGCGACGTGTCTTCTCGTTGCTGCATCAGATGATAATATATTTACTGAGCGAGCACGCTGACGCCCTGGCGCGTGCGCTTTTCACAATCACCGTTGGAGGCACTGGTGTTATTTCACGTGGCACTCAATGTCCCTACGAATATAAAATACGGCTGTTCCCAGGCATGGAAAAAGGCAACAAGCAACTGTAAGCGTACTATGAGGGAAAGCAACACATGAAGTCACGCAGTGTGCAAACAATAACGATAAATATCCTTTTCCAATAGCCTTCAAAATAAATCTGCGACGTGTCTTCTCGTTGCTGCATCAGATGATAATATATTTACTGAGCAACCCCGCTGACGCCCTGGCGCGTGCGCTTTTCACAATCACCGTTGGAGGCACTGGTGTTATTTCACGTGGCACTCAATGTCCCTACGAATATAAAATACGGCTGTTCCCAGGCATGGAAAAAGGCAACAAGCAACTGTAAGCGTACTATGAGGGAAAGCAACACATGAAGTCACGGAGTGTGCGAACAATAACGATAAATATATTTTTCCAATAACCTTCAAAATAAATCTGCGACGTGTCTTCTCGTTGCTGCATCAGATGATAATATATTTACTGAGCAACCCCGCTGACGCCCTGGCGCGTGCGCTTTTCACAATCACCGTTGGAGGCACTGGTGTTATTTCACGTGGCACTCAATGTCCCTACGAATATAAAATACGGCTGTTCCCAGGCATGGAAAAAGGCAACAAGCAACTGTAAGCGTACTATGAGAGAAAGCAACACATGAAGTCACGGAGTGTGCAAACAATAACGTTAAATATCCTTTTCCAATAACCTTCAAAATAAATCTGCGACGTGTCTTCTCGTTGCTGCATCAGATGATAATATATTTACTGAGCGAGCACGCTAACGCACTGGCACGTGCGCTTTTCAGAATCACCGTTGGAGGCACTGGTGTTATTTCACGTGGCACTCAATGTCCCTACGAATATAAAATACGGCTGTTCCCAGGCATGGAAAAGGCAAGAAGCAACTGTAAGCGTACTATGAGGGAAAGCAACACATGAAGTCACGGAGTGTGCAAACAATAACGTTAAATATCCTTTTCCAATAACCTTCAAGATAAATCTGCGACGTGTCTTCTCGTTGCTGCATCAGATGATAATATATTTACTGAGCGAGCACGCTAACGCACTGGCACGTGCGCTTTTCAGAATCACCGTTGGAGGCACTGGTGTTATTTCACGTGGCACTCAATGTCCCTACGAATATAAAATACGGCTGTTTCCAGGCATGGAAAAAGGCAACAAGCAACTGTAAGCGTACTATGAGAGAAAGCAACACATGAAGTCACGGAGTGTGCAAACAATAACGTTAAATATCCTTTTCCAATAACCTTCAAAATAAATCTGCGACGTGTCTTCTCGTTGCTGCATCAGATGATAATATATTTACTGAGCGAGCACGCTAACGCACTGGCACGTGCGCTTTTCAGAATCACCGTTGGAGGCACTGGTGTTATTTCACGTGGCACTCAATGTCCCTACGAATATAAAATACGGCTGTTCCCAGGCATGGAAAAAGGCAACATGCAACTGTAAGCGTACTATGAGAGAAAGCAACACATGAAGTCACGGAGTGTGCAAACAATAACGTTAAATATCCTTTTCCAATAACCTTCAAAATAAATCTGCGACGTGTCTTCTCGTTGCTGCATCAGATGATAATATATTTACTGAGCGATGATGATGATGATATATGTTGTTTTCTGGCGCAAGGGCCAGCTATGGCCAAAGAGCGCCAAGACGTGGTGTAGTGAGTGAGCAATGGTATGATCAATGACAGTGGGTAGGTGTAGGGTGGCTGTAAAGGGGCCTAAAATCCTGCGCACTAAAGGTGCGTAAAAGACAAAATTAATAAGATCATGACAATGATGTGATAGGGGCGCAATGAATATAATATGGTATAAAAAAGCTGTGAGCGATACTAGGCACTACTGCCTCACAGAGACCCTTAGAAGCAAGAGCCTGGAGGAGAGTGCATTTCAAAATGCTGTCGCAGCAGCGTTCTCTGAAAGAGGACCCTGCTACGAATCTCTCGGGCGAAGAACTTGCAAAATGTCGATGTCGCTTAAAAAGGCTATAACTGATTCGTGCTGATATACCGGGTCATTATGTAAAAACATCGCTGGGTGTAGGGGTATATTCTCTCTATAGGCTTGGACAAAGTGTTTCTTTCTTTCAGCTTCTAGTAGTGGACACTGTACTAGGATGTGAAGTACAGTAAGTACCTCCCCACATCTAGTACAGGTCGGGGGTTCGCCTCCAGACAACAAGTAATTGTGCGTGCCGTAAGTGTGTCCTATTCTGAGCCTACAGAATAGGACATCATTTCTTCTAGATTTCGGGGTGGATGGCCAGTTCCCTAAGCGAGGCTTAATTAAATGAAGTTTGTTTAGACTCTGGGCGTCCCACAAACGTTGCCAGTGGGCTCGAAGTCTCTTGCGTAGATATGGCTTCATATCGGGAACAGGGACGGGCATGGATGTGTTTCCAGCTTTTGCGTCGATGGATGTGGCAATCTGGTCTGCCAGTACATTTCCCTCGATGTCTCGGTGTCCTGGCACCCAGCACACCACAACATGCTGCCCAGACGCATAAATATTACATAGTAATGAATAAAGCGATACTATTACAGGATTTTTGTGCCTTTTCAGAGATTTTAAAGCTTTTACTACGCTCAGCGAGTCTGTGTAGATGATTGCTTTTGGTATTTTCGATTCTTTGATATGTTTAAGAGCCGACAGTATTGCATAAGCCTCTGCTGTGAAAATGCTCGTTTGGGGGTGCAGGGTGTCGGCATCTGAAAATGATGGGCCAACCGCTGCATAAGAGACGCCGGCATGAGACTTTGATGCATCGGTGTAAAATTCCGGACAGGAGTATTTATACTGCAGTTCGAGGAAATGCATTCGAATGTGTGCAACCGGGGCGTGCTTCGTAACATGTAAAAAGGACAAATCACAGTCGACAATCTGCCACTGCCACGGTGAGACCTGTATAGTGGGTGTCATTAGACGATGTTCAAAGAGTGGGACATCCATTTCCTCAGCCAGACTTCTCACACGCAACGAGAAGGGCTCTCTTACTGCAGGTCGGTTATGAAAGAGGTGGGAGCTGGACAAATCATTTACGGTGGAATATGAAGGATGTTCACTGTTTGCATTCACTCTAAGGAAATACATGAAAGCTGTGTAGGTCCTCTGCAAGTGGAGGGACCACTCATTGGATTCCACGTAAAGGCTTTCTACAGGGCTTGTCCTAAAGGCACCTGTAGACAAGCGAATACCTAGATGGTGGATGGGGTCCAGCATCTTCAACGCGGTTGGGGTGGCTGACTGATAAATTATGGCCCCGTAGTCTAGGCGTGTTCGTATGAGGCTTTTATACAAATTTAACAGACACTTTCTGTCACTACCCCATGTAGTGCGTGACAACACTTTTAAAATATTCATTGTTTTCATGCACTTGTTTTTTAGATGTTTTAGGTGTGGTATGAATGTTAGCTTTGTGTCAAGAATAATGCCTAAGAATTTATGTTCCGTTTTTACAGGTAGACGCTGTCCTTGCAGGTCAATGTCGGGGTCGGGGTACAGTCCTCTCTTTCTAGAAAAAAGGACGCAGGTGCTCTTTTGTGGATTTAAGCAGAATCCATTCTCGTCTGCCCATTTAGCCACCTTGTTCAGACCAAGTTGAACCTGCCGCTCACAGATTGCAAGGTTGCATGATTTAAATCCAATCTGTATATCATCCACGTACGTTGAATAAAACATATTACGTGGGATGCTTAGACGCAAGGAATTCATTTTTATAATGAAGAGAGTGCAACTGAGCACCCCACCCTGTGGTACTCCAGTTTCCTGTACAAAAGGTCGTGATAATGCATTGCCAACTCGAACACGGAATGTGCGATTCACCAGATAACTTTCAATGACATTTAACATATTACCACGTACACCAAAGTGGGAGAGATCTCTCAGTATTCCAAACCGCCATGTGGTGTCGTATGCTTTTTCCATATCGAGGAAAACAGAAAGGAAGAATTGTTTGTGAACAAAAGCTTCACGTATCTGTGCCTCAATACGTATCAAATGGTCAATGGTGGATCGACCCTCGCGAAAACCGCACTGGTATGGGTCAAGCAGCTTGTTTGATTCTAGGAAATGTATCAGACGACGGTTTATCATTTTCTCGAAAGCTTTGCAGAGGCAGCTTGTTAGAGCTATGGGCCGGTAACTGGATACGGACGATGGATCCTTGCCCTGCTTTAGGATAGGGATCACTATGGCCTCTTTCCAGGCAGAGGGGATCTCGCCGGAGGTCCATATAGAGTTATAGAGACAGAGAAGGGTTTTCTTAGTTTCAGAGGGTAGGTTTTTCAACATGTCATATAGTATACGGTCAGGGCCTGGGGCAGATTGGTTGCAACAGGTGAGTGATGCTTGCAGCTCTGCTAGGGAGAAAGGTAGGTTATATGGCTCGTTTCCGGTGCTCTTTCGGTCCAGTTTTTGTTTTTCTATTGCTGATTTGTATCTTTTAAACGCTGGAGAATAGTGTGATGAACTGGAAACATGTTCAAAATGTGCACCCAGATAGTTCGCTTGGTCCTCCAGGCTGTCTCCCTGTCTGTCTACCAGGGGAGGCGGATGTGTTTGTCGTCCTCTTACCCTATTCACCCTGTTCCAAACCTTGGCCTCATCCGTGTACGAGTTTATACTTGATAAAAATGTTTGCCAGCTGTCTCTCCTGGCTTGTCTGCGTGTTCTCCTACCTTGGGACTTGATTTTCTTGAAACTGACAAGGTTTTCAGCAGTAGGATAATTTCGAAGCTGCCTCCATGCTCTGTTCTGCTGCCTACGTGCGTTCCGGCATTGTTCATTCCACCACGGAACACGGCGTTTGCTAGAAAGACCACTTGTTTGGGGAATACACTTAGAAGCTGCATCTATTATGAAATTTGTAAAATACTCGATGGCACCGTCAATTCCGAGCGATGAAATGTCAGCCCACGAGAGCTTACTGGTAAGTGTTTGGAATTTTTCCCAGTCCGCTGCATTGACCTTCCACCGGGGAGCATGTGGTGGAGATTCGTATTGTCTTGGCGCTCTCAGCAGTATTGGGAAATGGTCGCTCCCGTAAGGGTTTTTTATAACTTCCCATTCAAGTTCAGGTAATATGGATGGAGAAGCTATGCTGAGGTCTATAGAGGAAAAGGTTTTGTTTGCAAGACAATAATATGTCGGTTCTTTTTTGTTAAGCAGACAAGCACCGGACGAGAAAAGAAAATCTTGAATTAGACGGCCTCGCGCGTCGATGCGAGCGTCGCCCCACAGACTGTTGTGTGCATTGAGATCGCCAAGAACAAGATAGGGCTCTGGCAATTCGTCTATCAAGGACTGAAATTCGTGTTTGTGTAAGCGGTAATGTGGGGGTATGTATAGCGAGCAAATGGTGATGAGTTTGTTAAGGAGAACCAGTCGAACTGCCACTGCTTCAAGGGGTGTTTGCAGCTGCAGACGTTGACATGCTATGCTTTTGTGAGTCATAATGGCAACACCGCCTGATGATGCGAGACCATCATCGCGATCTTTACGAAACGTAACATACTGTCGAAGAAAGTTTGTATGTGTCGATTTTAAATGAGTTTCCTGTACACACAGCACTTTTGGATTGTGTTTGTGGAGAAGTTCTTGCACATCATCGAGGTTCCTAAGAAGGCCTCTGATGTTCCATTGTATAATTTGTGTGGCCATACTGAAAGTAAATGGGTGCTGTGTGTACTAAAAACAATAAGGAAGTGTTGCATTAGATTACAGAGCCCTTTCCAGGCCCTGTAACGCGGGATTTGTCTTTTCTGAAGCGGTCGAGGGAACCTCGCCGCTCCTTAGGCGCTTGGTGCACCGTCGGGGTGGGTGTGGTGTCCATTGCCTCTTGTGAGGCGCCGGACACGCGCTCTTGCGAGCGAGAAGTTTCACGAGAATGTCTCGCCGCGAAGGACGAGACATTTGCGCCCACCAGCCCGGATGTCGATGGGGCTGCCTTTGGGCCTGAGCTGCGCCGGCTGTTGCCAGCACCAGCAGGGGCCGGTGAGGGTGAGGCAGCCTTGACTGCACCCACCGTGGGAGCTGCTGGCGGGCCTGCGGGTTCGCTACGCGAAGCGCAGGCTGCCACCGAGGACTGTTGTGGTGCCGGCAACCCTAGGGTAACCGGGCCTGTTTGCTGGTTACGTGGAGTAGAGTTAGCTACTTCCACCCTGGGGGCAGGAGCCACAAGCGACAGCTCGCTGCGCGCGGGCTGGGCTGGTGGCAGTAGCCGCTGCGACGCTGCCCCTTGACGCGCCGCATCAGCGTAAGTGGTCGTGTGGAATGGTGAGCACCTTTTGCGTGCTTCCCTGAACGATATGTTTTCACGGACTTTCAGTGTTATAATTTCCTTTTCTTTTTTCCAACTTGGACAAGACCGGGAGTACGCTGGATGCTCACCATCGCAATTAACGCAGTGAGGTGTGGCCTCGCAGTTGTCTGAGGCATGACCTTGTACTCCACACTTAGCACAGGTGAGTCGACCACGGCAGCTCTGTGAGCCATGGCCGAATCTTTGACATTGGTAGCATCGCCTAGGATTGGGTATATATGGTCTTACTGCTATCTTTGTGTAGCCTGTTTCAATGCTTTGTGGTAAAGTGCTCAATTCAAATGTAAGTATCAGATGTTTCGTAGGGATTTCTTTGTTGTCCCGTCTCATAACAATGCGCTGCACATTCGTGACGTTTTGCTCCTTCCATCCTTCCAACAGTTCAGTTTCAGATAGGTCAATGAGGTCTGCTTCTGATACTACCCCCCGTACAGTGTTCATGGAACGATGGGGTGAAACAGTAACTGGGACATCACCAAAAGTAACAAGCTTGCCGAGTCTGTTGTATTGGTCTTTATCACGTAGCTCAAGCAGAAGGTCTCCGCTTGGCATTTTGGTGACCTTGTAGCCAGGACCTAGTGTGTTGGTTAAGCTTTTCGCAACTACAAATGGGGATATTGTTCTTGCCAGTTTTTCTGTTCTTTCGCTATGCACTACTTGAAAGCGTGGGAAAATGTCTTTTGGTCGGGTGAACAGGTTCAAAAACTCATCGGTGCGTCCCCTCTTCTGAGGGAGACGATCAAGAAGTCGTGGAAAAGCGGGTGTTCCCATAGGAGTATTTTGTACTTCGGCAGCAATGGCGCCACC
>NW_023605975.1:0-21689 GCF_013339745.2 Dermacentor silvarum
GTGTATACAGAATTTATGCTCTGTGAGTTTGCTGCTTATTTGTTTTAGGTTAGAATTGTTTCTACGGACGGACGGACGGACGGACGGAGAACTTTATTGACAAGGTCCTGAGAAGCCCTGCCCTAGGGCAGTGCTGCGGCCGCTCCTACGTGGGGACGGGTAGGCCGAGCCCACCGTGGCCGAAACTAACCGCCGCATTCTGGGCTCTCGACAGCTCAAGTTTGCCGTGAAAGTTTTCAGCTCTGGATGGCAGAGATCCATTCTTCTTCCGTGATGCGATTGGGTCCCTATAACGAAGGGCATCGCCAGATAAATGTTTTTTACCCGATTGCGCTCTGTCGCCATCCGTTTCTGGGGCGCTGAAATTCATGACAGTGGGCTTGATCGAGCTTTATCTAGCATTTTTTGATTGATTGATTGATTGATTGATTGATTGTGGGTGTGAGGTATTGTATTAAAATGTAACAGCCCTTCCACCCTACGATGAGGGAAGTCAAGTGAGACTGGCTCTCTGGTAGAATTTGCTATGTTGGGTTTAGCTTTATATATTGGGGATTTATGTTGAATTTGTCTACAAAATGGTAAACCGACCCCTTCGCTGCGTACTCGGGAAAGAGGCTTCGGTGCCGGCTCCGAGTAGCACAATGGCGTATTTTTAACACTTAGACGATGGCTATAGAATGCCCGGCTCTGAAAGAACTGGCTCGGCGGCCACGGGAGACGACGTTCCTAGCGCGTTGCGGTGAATGAGGCGCTTGGGCATCCACTGGTGACGGCGTTCCTTGCGCGTTCCTCACGCTTTTCTATGACGTTCACAGACAAGAGTGCTTCACCAATGCTCCGTATATACAAGCAACGTTAACGCGAACTCCTCTCACGCCCCACTCCTCCGTTGACCTACTTTTTCCGTACACTGCCATTGGTTGGCGCACCTCACGCTCTCCCCCTCCAAAGCGAGTATTCGATGGCGTGACTTACGTCAATCCCACTCCCCGTTCTATTTTTCAACTGCACCCCCTCACAGAATTCTCACAGGGTTGAGCTCTTTTTTCCTCTTCTCCCCGCTAGGTCACGTGGCTTTTCTACACGCGGACATGATCTCCTGTAATCTAGCTCTTAAATGCTCCGGTGTAAAATTTTGGCAACGAATATGTCGCCAGCCGTCATCTACACGACTTTAAATCGTTGCATGTCTGAAAACATGAAACAAGACGAAACTAGGTGTAACAACTGTTATGCAGTTACGCGACCGCCACATGGTACAATCTTTTGCATAATATAGGAAAGCCACAAAGTGGAGAACACAAAAAGGTAGAAGATTGGTCCTCATCTGACTCCTCGGCTGCATTTTTATTGCGATAGCAATTATATGGACACTCCAAAGCAGATTTCTGCCGTCGGCGTCGCCGTCGCCGTCACCGTCGCCGTGAGGTTTCGTATGACGTCAACGGCAATGAAATCGTCGCCGCGCTCCGGACGCTGTATGTGCGAGTGAAAGGGCGCGAGGGACGCGCGCTTTCACGGGGAGCGACCGCACGTCGGAGAGCAAACGCGCGTACTGCGCCGTGCTCCCTGAAGGGCTGCAGAATTAAGCGTCTCTTTCCTCCTTTCCATATATAGAGAGCAAACGCAACTTTTTCCGTCGCGCGAAAGGCTGTGGGGGACGAGAGTGAGGCAGGGGAGGCGACGTTTAGCTGCTGCACCAAATACGTATTATTGCGATAGCAATTATATGGACACTCAAAAGCAGATTTCTGCCGTCGGCGTCGCCGTCGCCGTCGGCGTCGCCGTCGCCGTCGCCGTCGCCGTCGCCGTGAGGTTCCGTATGACGTCATTTGGAGATGAAATCGTCGCCGCGCGCCGAACGCTGTATGTGCGAGTGAAAGGGCGCGAGGGGCGCGTCTTTCACGGGGAGTGAACGCACGGCGGAGAACAAACGCGCGTTCTGCGCCGTGCTCGCTTAAGGGCTGCAGAAGTAGGCGTCTCTTTTCTCCTTTACAATCACCATATATGTAGAGCAAACGCGCCTTCTTCGGACGCGCGAGAGGCCGTGGGGGAGGGGGAGGGAAGGGAGGCGACGTTTAGCTGCGGCACCAAGTGCCTATTTATATCAGAGGCTCCAGCAACAGTCACCAACGCCGCACGCATTTTGAGCTAACGCGGGCAAAACGCCGATGGCGTCGACAACAGTTCTGCGTGTTGTTGCTACCAAAGCCGCTCACCTTACTTCGTATGACATTGCTGTGTTGCTATCGCATTCATTGCTTCGCCCTTAGGGCGAAACTGTGACATTTTTATATAAAAACGCCGCGCACGTTCGGTGCGAACGCAGGCAAAACGCCGATGGCGTCTACAACAGTTCTGCGCGTTGCTGGTGCTGCTGGATGTCCAAGTTTATACAGCTGATAAAACTACTATCCTTACTCCGTATAGCTCTCTGCTAATTTGCTGTCGCAATTGGTGCTTCGCCTTTCGGGTGAAACTGCAACAATTGTTTTTTCGTTTTAACTACAGTTAAGTCGAGCAGCGAAAAATATTTGCCGGGGTTGAACGCGGTTAAGCCAAGTTTGTCGAGCGATAGCATGGTTTTGCTTGCTTTGGGAGAGGACACAGACGCTGCTCGGCGCTGTCTGCAACTACCGCATCTACAATTGCCCCACAAGACAATACAGAAACGCTTATCGGCGCAGCAGCAGCAGCGAGCGAATTGACCTTCATGCTGAGTCGCGCTTCAACGTGAACTAAGCGTCGAAAGCACAGCGCACACGACGCTACCAGCACTCGGAGCACTTTGTACACATCGCAGATCGCTTTGAAGATGAGGTCCGCGCGACCGCGCACTTTGTCCACATCGCAGATCGCTTTCAAGATTTGGGCGCCCACGCAGCGTACGTAGGCGTCACCGATAGTACATGTCAGGCCAAGTCCCAGTTTGACCTTGGCTGTGCTTAAAGGTCAGATTTACGGAACCAGGTGTTTTCTGGGTTTGTACCTGGAGTAGTAGAGCTATCGCTCTAAAAATTATTGAACTCGTTGCCAGCGTTCTCATTATAAATATAAAGCTTACTTAGGCCACGTTGGTATCATGAACGAGGTGCAACCAACCATCGTCGCGTGCCAACAGTTGACGTAACGCGAGCTATCAGTGCCGCATATACATGCTTGTTATCTCACAGGGCTTTTAATAGAAAAAATTATTCGAGCGTGGCAGCTAGGGAGTGCCAAATTGTGTTGAAAACTTTATTGACAGTGCATTACTTGTTTAATGTTATTCTTGAGTGCCATGGGCATTTTGCTACTTACTACTCATATGCATTCAAAACACGGCCTTGTCCGTGTCGGCATGCCTTACCTTTTTCCATTATGAATACTTACCAACTATCTCAGCTTTCTGCCATTCTGATGCGAAAACACCCGTGTGCAGTGCACTAGGTGCACGTTAAAGAACCCCCGGGGGTCAAAGTTAACCCTGAGTCTGCTCATTCGGCCCAACATTTTTTTCTTTTTTGTATTCATTGTTTCGGGCAATTACACAGAAAGATTTCCCAGGGTGACTACTGCGTGAGATGATTTTAATTAGCGCACCTACTTAAGGCCACTTTGTTTCGAACGCGCTTGCTATTAGCGGGCGCCCATTGTGCGTATACTGCGAGGTACCACACCCGCCGTGGTTGCTCAGTGGCTATGGTGTTGCGCTGCTGAGCAATGAGGTCGCGGGATCGAATCCCGGCCACGGCGGCAGCATCTCCATGGGGGCGAAATGCGAAAACACCTGTTTACTTAGATTTAGGTGTGCATTGTGGGAACGCTGACATGAATAGTGGATAGGAGCCAACCGTGGACAAAGAAGAGGGCGGACGCGCGAGCAGTGGTGCGAAGAACGCGCGAGCTGCGGCTGGGCCCCCTTGGGTGCGGCCGGCCGAGACGGTAGCTGCTGCCGTGGACCGTGGGACCGAGGCGTTTTCCCACAGCTTTAAAGAACCCCAGGTAGTCCAAATTTCTCGAGTCCCCCACTACGGCATGCCTCATAATCAGCTCGTGGTTTTGGCACGTAAAACTACATAATTTATTATTTTTATTTTGAGAGGTACCACTTTGTTTAAGACGTAACTTCTGTCGCCACACGCCTTGATGGTGTGGTAACGTTGCTGTTGTGTTATTGAGTCTCCTGTACGAAAATTACTAGAGGGAACTCGGCACTATAGTGTTTATGGGCGCTTAAGGTAAGTCTGTTCCGCCAGGATGGGAAACACAACTTCAAACGGCTTTGTGATTTTACAAATTGAATAATTTTCATCTAGATAGTAGGTTTTACACCCAACAACTCGCGATGATTGTACATGTGGGTAGAAACTTATTTCTTTCATGCGTTTAGCAAAAAGTCGCAGTTTCACCCGAAAGGCGAAGCATCGATTGCGATAGAAAATTAGTAAAGAGCTATACGAAGCAAGCATAGAAGTTGAATCGGCAGTATAAAGTTGAAAACATTCGCTTACTAACTAAATAGACAAGCATGGTGTCACGTGCCCACAGGTAAACATGAACACATCTCGCTCGATGACCGCGGAAACTCTCTGCGAAAACGCTGGAGTGAGAAATCGTCTCAGCAGCAAGCGGGCAAATTGACCTTCGCGCTGTCTCTCGTCTCGCTTCAACGCGAACTAAACGTCGAAAGCACAGCGCATGCGAAGCTACCGGCACTCGGCGCATGCACTTTGTCGCCATCGCAGATCGCTTTGAAGATGAGGCCGGCGCGGGCGCACACTTCGCCCACATCGCAGATGGCTTTCAAGGTATGGTGCCCCCACGGCCGCGCTGTGAGCAGCAGCCGACGGAGCAGAACGCACCCCCTTTCTCTCTCCATCGCCTCGCCGCCCTGTGCGTTGCGCGCGAAAGAAGAACGCGCTCATCCGGCCTGCCTTCCTCCCTCGTGTGCGCTATACATTGAGCCGCGATTGCCTGCCCACCCTTGCACGCCTTTACTCGCACACACAGCGTACAGCACGCGGTGACGATTTTGTCACCGTTGGACTTTATACGGAATCTCAAGGCGTTGGCGAAAGAGACGGCGACGACGACGACGACGGAAGAAATGGCCTTGGAGTGTCCATATAATTGCTATCTCAATAAAAAGATGTCGCAGTTTCGAAGCATCAGTTGTGATAGCAAATTAGTAGAGAGCTATACGGAGTAAGGATAGTAGCTTTATCAGCTGTATAAACTTGGACATGCAGCAGCACCAGCAACGCACAGAACTGTTGTCGACGCCGTCGGCTTTCTGCCCGCGTTCGCACCGAACGCCCGTGTCGTTGGTGGCGGTTGCCGGTGCCTCTGGGGGCGGCTCCGAGGTTTTCGAGATCAGCCTTTCGCGCGACAGAAGAAGTCACGTTTGCTCTCCGCCGTGCGTTCGCTCCCCGTGCGCGCGCCCCTTGCGCGCTTTCACTCGCACATATATTATACGGCGCGCGGCGACGATTTCATCGCCGTTGGAATTCATACGGAAGCTCACGGCGACGGCGACGGCGACGCCGACGGCATAAATCCGCTTGGAGTGTCCATATAATTGCAATCGCAATAAAAGCACTCCCAAGAGGGACGCCGCCTCCTCGCCCCTCGGCTCCGCGTGCGCAACATGGCGCAGCCCGTCCGTTGTCCCTCCTCGGCATATCCTACAGCTCCCATCCCTTAGGCGTGACGTAGGCTATTGGAAAAAAAACTGGTGCGCCAGCCTTGTAAAGTTATCGCTATTTCGGTGGTAAAAAGGGCAGAAAATCTATGGACTTAGATGCTGGCGCCTTAACGCTGTCGCGTTAAAATCTATTGCTTCGACGGTGGTTGGCGGTAGTGGCTGGGTGACCTTAACTTTATCATATTTTATTTTGTCTTATTAAAAAGTTGTCGCAGTTTCACCTGAAAGGTGAAGCATCAATTGCGATAGCAAATTTGTAGAGAGATATACGGAGTAATGATATTAGCTTTATCAGCTGTATAAACTTGGACATGCAGCAGCACCGGCAACGCGCCGAACTGTTGTCGACGCCGTCGGCATTTTGCCCGCGTTCGCTCAAAATGCGTGCGGCGTTGGTGACTGTTGCCGGAGCCTCTGATATAAATAGGCACTTGGTGCCGCAGCTAAACGTCGCCTCCCTTCCCTCCCCCTTCCCCCCCTCCCCCACGGCCTCTCGCGCATCGGAAGAAGGCGCGTTTGCTCTACATATATGGTGATTGTAAAGGAGGAAAGAGACGCCTACTTCTGCAGCCCTTAAGGAAGCACGGCGCAGAACGCGCGTTTGTTCTCCGCCGTGCGTTCACTCCCCGTGAAAGAGCGCGTCCCTCGCGCCCTTTCACTCGCACATACAGCGTTCGGCGGCGCGCGGCCACGATTTCATCTCCATTGACGTCATACGGAACCTCACGGCGACGGCGACGGCGACGGCGACGGCGACGCCGACGGCAGAAATCTGCTTTTGAGTGTCCATATAATTGCTATCGCAATAATAAACGGTACATGTTTCTTTTTTTCCAAGCATAATTTAGATAAACGCTTTATGCTAGGTTTGGAGCTGCATTGCGCCACTAATCTTTTCTTTGCAAAAAAACTAGGATTAAAAAAAATAGAAGGAATAATCTACGTAGGTAGCTTGAGAAACTACGTAGGTTAAACAAAGTGGTATCTCGTGATCCTGTTGTACGCATTGGCTCTACCTACACAATCCTCCTTGTATTGCTCATTCCTAAAACCCCTGGAAAAAAGTGGAGGAAGCTTAAGCTTCGTTTTTAAGAGTGGAACGCGATAGCATTAAAGATCCCTGACTGCTTCCCGACAACTGCAGCTTAAGCAACCGTAATGGTTACCGGGAAACATTGGCGGCGAACGCTATGCACGAAGGCGCGCTTTGTGGTAGAAACGCGGCCTCTTGAGTGGTGCGATCCCAGCGGGGTCTTCGGGGGTTGTCTGATCGGGGTTCCTCAGGACCAAATAAAGTTCATTTCACCTTCACATGGAGATATTGCACAGCCGCGCCAAAAAAAAAAATCCATAATTTTCAGGTGTTCGTTTTTGTTTGCTACTTTTAATATTTCAGTTTGAGAAGATTTAACATAAAAGGTATGCGCTGTGGGTGTTTTGTTTCGTGACATTTCTTTCTGGATTGTCATGCTCAAACTTCCGAGGGATAGCTTTGCCAAGAATGCAAGACGAGGTATGAGCAACATTAATGATAGAATGGTGTGGCAATATAACCCGCATATACCGCATGCCATATAAGAAGGCGTGACATAAAATGTCACAGTTTCGCCCTAAGGGCGAAGCAATGAATGCGATAGCAACACAGCAATGTCATACGAAGTAAGGTGAGCGGCCTTGGTAGCAATATGAATTGTAGTAAACATGAGCTGATTAAGTAAGCAGGTGTGCTGCGGCGTAAGTAGACCGACATGAACAGAGACTCGATGACCACGAGAAGGCGCGTGTGAAATGGTGGTGTTGATGAGAAGCGCTTACCGTGGGCAGCGCGTGCGAAGGGACACACCTGTAGTGCTGCACTGCCGATCTGGGCAGCATTGCATGTGTAGCGTGCGTTGGAAAATGTGGCCCGACTATTACTAACTGAATGAACAAGCGTGGTGTGAGCGCGTACAAACAAACATGAATAGATCACACTGAATGACTGCAGCCAACGACTGTCAAAGCGGGCGAAGGTACTACGTGCGGTCTATCAACGGAAACTGAGCGGCATAAAGGTCAGAGCCGTGTGGAGATAAGAGACGGTGCGGTCGAACGAACGACGAGCGCGGTTGTTGGAAGCGTGGAAGTGCGCCCCCCCCCCCCCCCCCCCCCCATGCTCCCTCCGGCGCTGGCTTCCCGCTTCCTGGCATGCGCGTGGGAGAGATAAGAGACTGTGCGGACGAGCGACGAGCGCGGTTGTTGGCAGAGAAGTGCCCCCCCCCCCTGCTCCCTCCGGCGCTGGCTTTCCGCTTCCTTGCTTGCGCGTGGGAGATTGAGTGCGTTCGCTCTCCGTGATAGCGCGCGTCCCCCCACGCTTCCGCTGGGGCATACGGCGCGCGGCGAAGATTTTATCTATACGGAACCTCACGGCGACGGCGACGGCAACGACGACGGCGACGACGACGCCGACGGCAGAAATCCGGTTGAAGTGTCCATATAATTGCTATCGCAATAATACATGTACCTAAATATTAGGGAGCCTGCATAGCCACGCTACCCACTACATATATTCGGAGGGCCTGCGTGGTTGGGGATGATTTTCTCCGCTACCCGCCTACATCGCACCCCGACGCCGGTTGCTGACGCCGGATTTTCTGCAAAACGGGGCCCTTAACGCTGTCGCGTTTAAAAAAAAAAAAGAAAGACGCAAGCAAGCGATGACATTTTGAGGGCCAAAGGATAAATAACTCCTTGTCTACCCACCCTCGCCGCCCTTAACCGTCGCCCACACATTCAAGAACGAGCAGGAAAAACATATGGCAGTAAAGAAAAAAGAAATTATAAATTGACAGAAAATTACGGGGTTTTACGTGCCAAAACAAAGATATGATTATGAGACACAACGTAGCCGGCGACTCCGGATAATTTGGACGACCTGGCGTTCTTTAACGTGCGCATAAATATAAGTACAGGGATGTTTTCGCATTTCGCCCCAATAGAAAATTTTTTTATATATATATTTTTTTACATTTTTTTGTATTAATTGTTTCGGGGAAATGGCGCAGAAAGATTTCCCAGGGTGTCTTCTGCGTGAGATGATTTTAATTAGCGCACCTACTTAAGGCCGCTTTGTTTCGAACGTGCTCTCTATTATCGGGCGCCCATTGTGCGTATACTGCGAGGTACCGCACCCGCCGTGGTTGCTCAGTGGCTATGATGTTGGGCTGCTGAGCTTTGAGGTCGCGGGATCGAATCCCGGAAGCGGATGCCACATTTCGATGGGGCGAAATGCGAAAACACCCGTGTACTTAGATTTAGGTGCACATTGTGGGAAGGCTGACATGAATAGTAGATAGGAACCAAACCGTGGACAAAAAAGAGGGCGGACGCGCGAGCAGCAGTGCGAGAAACGCGGGAGCTGCGGCTGGGCGCCCTTGGGCGCGGCCGGCCGAGACTGGAGCTGCTGCCGTGAATCGTCGGACCGAGACGTTTTCCCTAAACATTAAAGAACCTCAGGAGGTCCACATTTCCGGAGTTTCTCACTACGGCGTGCCTCATAATCATCTCATGGTTTTGTCACGTAAAACTCCATAATTTATTATTTTTATTTTGAGAGGTACCACTTTGTTTAAGACGTAACTTCTGTCGCCACACGCCTTGATGGTGTCGTAACGTTGCTGTTGTGCCATTGAGTCTCCTGTACAAAAATTACTTGTGGGAGCTCAGGCGCAATATTGTTTATGGACGCTTAAGGTAAGTCTGTTCCACCAGGATGGGAAACACAACAGGAGTTGGCCTAACATTTGTTCTTCTGTCTTCAAACGCCTTTGTTATTTTACAAATTGAATAATTTTCATCTAGATAGTAGGTTTTTATACGCACCCACTCGCGATGATTGTGCATGTGTGTAGAAACTTACTTCCTTCATGCGTTAAGATAAAAGTCGCAGTTATACCCGAAAGGCGAAGCATCGATTGCGATAGAAAATTAGTAAGGAGCTATACGAAGCAAGCATAGAAGTTGAGTCGGCCGTATGACGTTGTAAACATTCGCTTACTAACTAAATAGACAAGCATGGTGTCAAGTGCGCACATGTAAACATGAACACATCTCGCTCGATGATCGCGGAAACTCGCTGTGAAAACGCCGGAGTGAGAAAGCGCACCAGCAGCAAGCGGGCAAATTGACCTTCGCGCTGTCTCTCGTCTTGCTTCAACGCGAACTAAACGTCGAAAGCACAGCGCATACGAAGCTGCCGGCACTCGGCGCATGTACTTCGCCCACATCGCAGATCGCTTACAAGGTATGGTGCCCGCGTGGCCGCGCTGTGAGCAGCAGCCGACGGAGCAGAACGCACCCCCTTTCCCTCTCCATCGCCTCGCCCTCGTGCCTCGCGCGCGACAGAAGAACGCGTTCATCCGGCCGTCCTTCTTCCCTCGCGTGCACTATACATTGAGCCGCGATTAACGGCCCACCCTCGCACGCTTGCACTATCACACACAGCGTACAGCGCGGCGACGATTTTGTCACCGTTGGACTTTCTACGGAATCTCACGGCGTTGGCGAGGGAGAGGGCGGTGGCGACGACGACGACCGAAGGAATTGGCTTGGAGTGTCGATGTAATTGCTATCGCAATAAAAAGATGTCGCAGGAGAGTAGTTTTATCAGCTGTATAAACTTGGACATGCAGCAGCACCAGCAAAGCACAGAACTGTTGTCGACGCCGTCGGCTTTCTGCCCGCGTTCGCACCGAACGCCCGTGTCGTTAGTGGCGGTTGCCGGTGCCTCTGGGGGCGGCTCCGAGGTTTTCGAGATCAGCCTTTCGCGCGACAGAAGAAGTCGCGTTTGCTCTCCGCCGTGCATTCGGTCCCCGTGCGCGCGCCCCTCGCGCGCTTTCACTCGCACATACAGCATACGGCGCGCGGCGACGATTTCATCGCCGTTGGAATTCATACGGAACCTCAGGGCGACGGCGACGCCGACGGCAGAAATCCGCTTGGAGTGTCCATATAATTGCAATCGCAATAAAAGCACTCCCAAGAGGGACGCCGCCTCCTCGCCCCTCGGCTCCGCGTGCGCAACATGGCGCAGCCCGTCCGTTGTCCCTCCTCGGCATATCCTACAGCTCCCATCCCTTAGCCGTGACGTAGGCTTTTGGGAAAAGAACTGGTGCGCCAGCCTTGTAAAGTTATCGGTATCTCGGTGGTAAAAAGGGCAGAAAATCTATGGACTTAGATGCTGGCGCCTTAACGCTATCCCGTTAAAATCTATAGCTTCGACGGTGGTTGCCGGTAGTGGCTGGGTGACCTTAATTTTATCATATTTTATTTTGTCTTATTAATAAACGGTACATGTTTCTTTTTTTCCAAGCATAATTTAGATAAAAGCTTTATGCTAGGTTTGGAGCTGCATTGCGCCACTAATCTGTTCTTTGCAAAAAAATTTGGATTTAAAAAAATAGTAGGAATAATCTACGTAGGTAGCTTGAGAAACTACGTAGGTTAAACAAAGTGGTATCTCGTGATCCTGTTGTACGCATTGGCTCTACCCACACAATCCTCCAAGCCGAGTCTCCTTGTATTGCTCATACCTAAAACCCCTGGAAAAAAGTGGAGGAAGCTTAAGCTTCGCTTTTAAGAGTGGAACGCGATAGCATTAAAGATCCCTGACTGCTTCCCGACAACTGCAGCTTAAGCAACCGTAATGGTTACCGGGAAACATTGGCGGCGAACGCTTTGCACGAAGGCGAGCTTTCTGGTAGAAACGCGGCCTTTTGCGTGGCGCGATCCCGGAGATTTTGCACAGCCGCGCCAAAAAAAAAAAAAAAAAAAAAATTGCATAATTTTCAGGTTTCCGTTTTTGTTGCGTACTTTTAATATTTCAGTCTGGGAAGATTTAACGTAAAAGGCATGCGCTGTGGGTGTTTTCTTTCGTGACAATTGTTTG
The DNA here is from genome assembly GCF_013339745.2 of Dermacentor silvarum. Lineage (NCBI taxonomy): Eukaryota > Metazoa > Arthropoda > Arachnida > Ixodida > Ixodidae > Dermacentor > Dermacentor silvarum. The sequence continues at coordinate 11,616 of NW_023605975.1, forward strand.
TGGATTCTCATTCTCAAAATTCCGAGGAAAGCTTTGGAAAGAATGCAAGGCAAGGTATGAGCAACATTAATAATAGAATGGTGTGGCAATGTAACCCGCATGTACCGCATGTCATATAAGAAGGCGTGCCATATACATGTACCTAAATATATTCGGAGGGCTGCGTGGTTGGGGACGATTTTTATCCGCCACCCGCCGACATCGCACGCCGACGCCGGTTGCTGACGCCGGATTTTCTGCGACACGGGGCCAAAAAAAAAAAAAAAAAAAATGACGCAAGCAAGCGATGACATTTTGAGGGCCAAAGGATAAATCATTCCTTGTCTACCCACACTTGCTAACCTCGCCACCCTCGCCACCCTTAACCGTTGACCACACACTCAAGAAAGAACTGAAAAAATATACGGCAGTAAACAAAATTTGTAAATTGACAGAAAATTACGGGGTTTTACGTGCCAAATAACGTTATGATTATGAGACAGGCCGTAGTGGGTGACTCCGGAAAATTTCGTCCAACTGGCGTTATTTAACGTGCGCATAAATCTAAGTACACGGGTGTGTTCGCGTTTCGCCCCAATCGAAATTCGGCCGCCGTGGCCGGGATTCGAACGCGTGACTTCGTGGTTAGCAGCCCAACAGTATAGCCACTAAGCAACCACGGCAGGTAATAAATTGGTGGCGGACTGTCTCGTAATGTTATTTGGGTCAACAAGAAACCGCTCGCTCAACTTAGGCGCTATGCATGTGGTGCCCCATATTGCGCGATGCTTACATTTGAAAATTCCTTCTTTCGTGCTTAGTTCCGACCACCTTTCTTTCTTTCTTTCTTTCTTTCTTTCTTTCTTTCTTTCTTTCTTTCTTTCTTTCTTTCTTTCTTTCTTTCTTTCTTTCTTTCTTTCTTTCTTTCTTTTTTATTTTTATTTTACATGATACAGATATGTGGAAACAGAAGTACTTGATTGGCTTAATTTATTTATTTAATTATTGCTGTTTTGCCCTTCTTTTGTCATGTTCTCTCTTCTTTATCGTTCGCTCTCTCTTTCCTGCTTCTCTCTTTCTTTATTCCCTTTCTCCTTTGCTCCCGGCATTTCCGAATCACGACAGCATTTAACTGCATTGTCACATATTTCTATACTGTTTTCCTTATCATGTATTGCAAAATTAGGTACCGGATGTGTGCTACGAAACCACTCTTGAAAACCGTGAATATATGTAATGTGAGAAAGTATTGGATAGTGTATTTGTGGTTTGGATTGTGGACTGTGTATTTGTGGATTGCGGGTTAGTTGCGACTGCATTGACGAAAGACTGAGCAGCTCTTCCCCCACTCCGTGTCTCCTGTGTTTCCGTAGGCGCATGAGGTCGTGTATTCGACTCCTGGCCACGGCGGCCGTATATCGATGGGGACGACATGTACAAAAAAAAAAGGAAATCAACAAAGAACATAAAAAAGCAAAATTCTTATGCACCATATCGATTAGGTGTGCGCAAAGAAACCTAGGTGGTCAAAATTAATCCAGCGCCCCCCTTTGGCCTCTCTAGTATAGCACCAGCGTTAGGTTTGACCCCAAATCTCGCAAATCAATGCATTATTTGCTCACGTAATTCTCCTCAAATTCTCCAATATTTAGGACATCATTTTTGTCATGAGAGAATTCAGAAATGGAAAACTAGTGAAAGGAAAGAGCAGATAGAAAGGCTCGGAGGTTTTCGACGAGATCAGCCTTTCGCGCGACAGAAGAAGTCGCGTTTAATCTCCGCCGTGCGTTCGCTTCCCGTGAAAGCGCGCTTTCACTCGCATATACAGGATACGGCGCACGGCGACGATTTCATCGCCATTGGAATTCATACGGAGCCTCACGGCGACGGCGACGACGACGGCAGAAATCCGCTTGGAGTGTCCATATAATTGCAATCGCAATAAAAGCACACCCAAGAGGCACGCCACCTCCTCGCCCCTCGGCTCCGCTCGCGCAACATGGCGCAGCCCGTCCGTTGACCCTCCTCGGCATATCCTACAGCTCCCATCCCTTAGCCGTGACGTAGACTATTGGGAAAAGAACTGGTGCGCCGGCCTTGTAAACTTCTCGGTATCTCGGTGGTAAAAAGAGCAGAAAATCTGGGGACTTAGTTGCTGGCGCGTTAAAACGTATTGCTTCGAAGGTGGTTGCCGGTAGTCGCTGGGTGAGCTTTATATTATGTTCTTTTATTTTGTATTAATAATAAACGGTACATGTTTCTTTTTTTTTTCAAGCATAATTTAGATAAAAGCTTTATGCTAGGTTTGGAGCTGCACTGCGCCACTAATCTTTTCTTTGCAAAATATTAGGATTTAAAAAAATATTGGAAATAATCTACGTAGGTAGCTTGAGAAACTACATAAGTTAAACAAAGTGGGATCTCGTGATCCTGTTGCAAGTATTGGCTCTACCCACATAATGCACCAAGCTACGGAACAAGTGCCCGAACTGCAAAGAAACAGAAACTCAAGAACATGAACTCTTCAAGTGCCATGCGGCGAAAGCCACATGGAAACTTGCCAAGACACTATTACACGTAGATATATCACAGAAATCCTCAAGACAAACACGAATACACAAATTCATAGGTATTATAGTAATGATGTACATTTGGAACAGAAGAAGTCTCGCCGAAGCCACGCGGAAACCTGTAAGGGCGACGTGCCCAACAGTAAGAAAAGCGAGAATACATGTGTTGAAATCGCTAAATGCTCACACGAACGAAGAACTAAGTTTTCTGAAAAAGTGGCACACTCGTTTCATCTTTGAAAGAAAAGGTCAATTAGAAATGAGCATTGTCCCATTTGGAAAATATACATATATATAGACGCGTACGCTATCTAGACGTTTAAACGACGATGACACTGGTGGAAGTGCTGGGTACACAACCCCGCCTGATGATCCAGACTCCTCCCGGAAGCCGTTCATCTAGCCCATCTCCAATAACTCCTGTGCATCGCTTCAGTCGGCGGTTGCTAGGCCTTGCTCCCGAGCTCAACCCCCTGCAAGAACGCTCTTCCGAGCCCTGTCTACCTCTGTCAATGGCGACGACCAGCTCACGACAGGTTCCACGAGTTCCGGAAGACAGCTCTACTAACAGTCCGCCCCAGGTAACCCTTCTGCAACCACTGGTTCCCGATCGCTTTCATGGTGGCGCACATGAAGACGTTGAAGACTGGCTTGACCAGTACGAACGTGTTGCCAAGGTCAATGGGTGGACTGTTCAACAAAAGCTCTCCCACGCCTATTTCTCCCTTGACGGTAGTGCTCGCACGTGGTTTGAGAACCGTGAAGCCAACATCACCACATGGAATGATTTCCAACATCAGGTCACTGAGACATTTGCGAGTGTTGATCGACGGGATCGTACCCAGCACCTCCACCAGTTCTGGCCGTTCTGCAGTCTATACGGTCCGCCGGCCTCACCCTAAAGCCTGAGAAATGCCACTTTTGCTTTGAGGAGCTAGAGTTCCTTGGCCATGTCGTCAGTCACGCGGGAGTCCGCCCGGATCCTAAAAAAATTGCCGCTATTGCACAGTTCCCTGTTCCTTCAGATAAAAAGGCTGTCAGGCGCTTTCTCGGCCTCTGCGCATATTATCGGTGGTTTATTGCAGACTTTGCTCGCATTGCATCGCCGTTAACTCGCCTCACGAGAGATGACGTTGCGTTTGTATGGGGCGACGAACAGCAAGCTGCATTTCATGATTTGCGGAACCGGTTACAAACGCCCCCTGTGCTTGCCCACTTTGACGAGACAGCTCCGACAATGCTTCACACTGATGCCAGCAATGTTGGTCTCGAAGCTGTGCTTGTGCAGTGCCAGGAGGACACAGAAAGAGTGATCGCTTATGCAAGCAGAACGCTGTCACGCGCAGAAGCAAATTACTCTACAACTGAGAAAGAGTGCCTCGCCGTGGTATGGGCGGTTACAAAATTTCGCCCTTATTTGTACGGTCACCACTTCGACGTTATCAGCGACCATCATTCGCTTTGCTGGCTCACAAATCTGAAAGATCCTTCCGGGCGATTAGCACGTTGGAGCCTGAGACTGCAAGAGTTTGATATGACGGTCCTGCACAAGTCAGGGAAACGGCATACCGACGCTGACTGCCTGTCTCGGTCACCCATTGAGTCAGCTCCTTCGACCGATGAAGAGGAAACAGCATTCCTTGGTTTTCTCGACACGTCCACCATTGCCCAACAACAACGGGACGACCCTGAGTTGCTTGACCTGATTAATTTCTTGGACGGACGAACTCTGACAGCACCTAAAGCTTTCGCAAAAGGATTGTCATCGTTTGCCCAGTACAAAATGAACTTCTCATCGAGCGGATCAAGCTATTTATTTCGTCGTCGTTCCTACTGCTCTTCGTAGTGAAGTACTGGAAGCATGCCACAACGAGGTCACTTCTGGGCATCTAGGATATACGCGGACACTGAACAGAGTGCGACAAAGATATTATTGGCCAGGACTGCCCGTTGCCGTGAAACATCACGTTCGGACCTGCCTAGAGTGCCAGCGGCACTCTAGGCAGTCACCTCCAACGAAAGTCACCTCCAACGAAAGTCACCTCCGACGAAAGTCACCTCCAACGAAACCAGCCGGTTTGCTACAACCCATTCAAGTACCGCTAACGCATTTTGACCGGATTGGAATGGACCTCTTGGGTCCGCTTCCTACCTCTACTAGTGGTAACCGCTGGGTTATTGTAGCAACTGACTATCTTACTCGCTACGCCGAAACAAAAGCTATCCAGAGGGGCACCGCAGCAGAGGTGGCCCGATTTTTCATAGAGAATGTTGTGCTGCGACATGGCGCACCAACCATCGTCATAACATACCGAGGCACCGCATTCACAGCGGCGCTTTTAGATAACGTCCTGATGCTCAGTGGCACAAGTCACCGAAAGACAACAACCTTACCATCCACAAACAAACGGACTAACAGAGCGCCTGAACAAAACACTCTAAGACATGCTTTCCATGTACGTGAATATAGAGCACAACGATTGGGACGAGATTCTGCCTTATATCACGTTTGCTTATAACACGGCTAAACAAGAAACTACACGGATGACTCCATTCAGCCTTGTACACGGACGTGAAGTAAGGACGATGCTCGACGCCATGCTACCACACGAACCTGACGACATTGACACGGATGCCGATGCGTTTACGCAACGTGCAGAAGAAGCCATGACGTGCAGAAGAAGCCAACGTGCAGAAGAAGCCATCGCGTGCGAGCAGGCTGCTCGCACGCGTGCGAATACACCAGCAGCAAGCATACGATGCAGGTCGCTATAATGCCCATCATAGGCCTGTAACTTACGAAACCGATGAAAAAGTATGGGTCTGGACGCCTATACGAAAACGGGGACTATCCGAGAAGCTTCTGAGGCGATATTTCGGACCCTATAAAGTGCTGCGTCGGCTAAGTGACGTCACATACGAGGTCGTTCCAGATAGCCCTCGCTGCACAAGGCGCCGCCAACACCGTTCTGAACTTGTGCACGTAGTGCGCATGAAGCCCTAAGTCATCGAGTGACTGTACGAGCGACTTTCATTTTCACCAAGAGAACTTTATTGTCTAGCATCGAGGCGATGCTCTTTTGGAGAGAGAGCAAATGACGCGTACGCTATCTAGACGTTTAAACGACGATGACAGTATGTGCATTAACGGACTCTGAGTAGTAGGACAGGGTATTCGAAGACGAAGAAGATGCCTTTGTGCTGGTGATTCTTAAGCTGTTCCGCCGTCTTGTTCAGCGTGTGGTCTCTTGTTCGCGTTGACTCGTGACAATATATATATATATATATATATATATATATATATATATATATATATATATATATATATATATATATATTGCATGTGTAATTATACTTCATCTACGTTAACTATGCATCCTGTCAAAAAAAATTGTATCTTGTATGACATAACATTATATAACGCACCCATACTATGTGATACTGTAAACACGGTAAATGACTGTTTTTGTTGTTACAAATACTTCTGTCAAATAAAATTTCCCTTTGTGTACTGCTCATACACTCGTTTCATTTTTGAAAGAAAAGGCCAATTAGAAATGAACATTGTCCCATTCTGAAAAAAAAAAACTCAGGTTGTATATATTGCATGTGTAATTATACTTCATCTACGTTAACGATGCATATTGTCAAAAACAAAAAAAATGTATCTTGTATGACCTAACATTATATAACGAAACTATACTATGTGATGCTATGATACTATGATATATGTGATACTAGGATACTATGTGATGCCGTAAACGCGGTACATCAGTGTTTTTGTTGTTACAAGTGCTTCTGTCAAATAAAAATTCCCTTTGTGTACTGCTCATACCTAAAGCCCCTGAAAAAATTATAGGACGCTTAAGCTTCGCTTTTAAGAGTGTAACGCGATAGCATTCAAAGATCCCTGACTGCTTCTCACGCTTCCCAACAACTACAGCTTGAGCAACCGTGATGGTTACCGGGAAACATTGGCGGCGAACGCTATGCACCAAGACGAGCTTTCTGGTAGAAACGCGGCCTCTTGCGTGGGGCGATCCCGGCGGAACCCCCTTCAGGGGTTGTTTGATCGTGGTTCTTCAGGTAAATAAAGTTCATTTCACGTTCACCCGGAGATATTGCACAGCCGCGCAAAAAAATCGCGTAATTTTCAGGTTTCCGTTTTTGTTGCGTACTTTTAATATTTCAGTCTAAGAAGATTTAACATAAAAGGCATGCGCTGTGGGTGTTTTCTTTCGTGACAATTGTTTGTGGATTCTCATTCTCAAAATTCCGAGGAAAGCTTTGGAAAGAATGCAAGACGAGGTATGAGCAACATTAACGGTAGAATGGTGTGGCAATATAAACCGCATATACCGCATGTCATATAAGAAGGCGTAGCATATACATGTACCTAAAAATGTCACAGTTTCGCCCTAACGGCGAAGCAATGAATGCGATAGCAACACAGCAATGCCATACGAAGTAAGGTGAGCGGCTTTGGTAGCAATATGAATTGTAGTAAACATGAGCTGATTAAGTAAGCAGGCGTGCTGCGGCGTAAGTAGACCGACGTGAAGAGAGACTCGATGACCACGAGAAGGCGCGTGTGAAGCGGTGGTGTTGATGAGAAGCGCTTCCCGTGGGCAGCGCGCGTGCGAAGGGACACACCTGTAGCGCTGCACTGCCGATCCGGGCAGCATTACATGTGTAGCGTGCGTTGGAAAATGTGGCCCGACTATTACTAACTGAATGAACAAGCGTGGTGTGAGCGCGCACAAACAAACATGAATAGATCACACTTAATGACTGCAGACAACGACTGTGAAAACGCTGGCAGCAAGCAGCGGGCGAAGGTACGTGCGGTCTATCGCTTCATCGGAAACTGAGCGGCGAATGCACGGCGCAGAAAGGTCAGAGCCGTGTGGAGATAAGAGACGGTGCGAGCGAGCGACGAGCGCGGTTGCTGGCAGAGTAGAAGTGTGCCCCCCCCCCCCCCCAGCTTCCTCCGGCGCTGGCTTCCCGCTTCCTTGCTTCCGCGTGGGAGATTAAGTGCGTTCGCTCTCCGTGATAGCGCGCGTCCCCGCACGCTTCCGCTCGGGCATACGGCGCGCGGCGAAGATTTTATCTATAGGGAACCTCACGGCGAGGACGACGGCGACGCCGACGGCAGAAATCCGGTTGAAGTGTCCATATAATTGCTATCGCAATAATATATTCGGAGGGCCTGCGTGGTTGGGGATGATTTTCTCCGCCACCCGCCGACATCACAAGCCGATACCGGTTGCTGACGCCGGATTTTCTGCAAAACGGGGCCAAAAAAAAAAAAAAAGGACGCAAGCAAGCGATGCCATATTGAGGGCCAAAGGATAAATCATTCCTTGTCTACCCACCCTCGCCAACCTCGGCAACCTCGCCACCCTTAACCGTCGCCCACACACTGAAGAACGGGCGGGAAAAGTATACGGCAGTAAAATATATATATATATATATATATATATATATATATATATATAAATTGACAGAACATTACGGGGTTTTACGTGCCAAAACAACGATATGATTATGCGACACGCCGTAGTTGGTGACTCCAGAAAATTTGGACTACCTGGCGTTCTTTAACGTGCGCATAACTCTAAATACACGGGTGTTTTCGCATTTCGAAATTTCGCATTTCGAATTTCCCAATCGAAATGCGCCCGCCGTGGCCGGGATTCGAACCCTTCACCTCGTGCTTAGCAGCCCAACACTATAGCCACGGCGGGTAATAAATTGAAGGTGGATTGTCTCGTGTTGTTGTTTGGGTCAACAAGAAACCGCTCGCTCAATATAGGCGCTACGCATGTGGTGCATATTCCGCGATGCTTACTTTTGAAAATTCTTTCTTTCGTGCTTCCTTCCCCCCACCTTTTCTTTTCTCTCTCTCTCTCTTTTTCTTTTTACAGATAGGTGGAAAAAGAAGTACTTGATTGGCTTAATTTAGTCAATTTATGTTTCTTGCTTTGCCCTTCTTTTGTCATGTTCTCTCTTTGTCGTTCGCTCGCTCTTTCCTGCTTCTCTCTTTCTTTAATCCCTTTCTCCCTTGCTCCAGGCATTTCCGAATTATGACAGCATTTAACTGCATTATCACATATTTATGCATTATCACGCCTTAATGGTGGGCCCCGAATTAATTGTGACTACCGGGGTTTTTCTTAATGCGCCCTTAATTCTAGCTACACGAGCCACTTTGCCCAATCAAAATGCTGCCGCAGCGACCGGGAGCCGACCTCCTGAGCCGACCTACTGAGACAGGAGGTCGCAGACCTCATGTGCTCAGGAGGAGAACGCCATAAACTTCAGTCACAGGAGCTCGACGTAAGCGGACCGAGTCAGAGGTCGACCTTACCCAGCCCGGGCCCGACCGCACTTACGTGCACTTCGCCAAGCACGTTGGACGAGTCGACACGCCACTTGCATGCGCGGTGAACACACTGTGAGTGAACACATGCTCAGTGTCAAGCTTGACGGTGACACGCGAAGTGCCCAAATAACAGGGTGTGAAATGTGAGGCAGTGGGATCAAACAAAGAAAGCCAGAGAGCGAGAGAGAAAAGTATACATGAAATGCAGGGAGGCTAACCAGGACTGGTTACTCTGCACGGAGGAAATAGGTGGGGGGGGGGGGGGGGGGTTAGTTACGACTGCATTGACGAAAGACTGAGCAGCTCTTCCCCCACTCCGTGTCTCCTGTGTTTCCGTAGGCGCATGAGGTCGTGGAGTCGACTACCGGCCACGGCGGCGGCATATCCATGGGGACGAAATGTACAAAAAAAAAAAAGGAAATCGACAAAGAACATAAACAAAGCAAAATTCTTATGCGCCATATAGATTAGGTACGCCCAAAGAAGCCCAGGTGGTCCAAATTAATCCAGCGCCCCCCTACGGTCTCTCTTGTATAGCACTAGCGTTAGGTTTGACCGCAAATCTCGCAAATCAACGCATTATTTGCTCACGTAATTCTCCTTGGATTCTCCTATGTTTAGGGCATCATTTTTGTAATGCGAGAATTCAGAAATGGAAAAACTAGTGAAACGAAAGAGCAGATAGAAAGGCAGGCGACTGTCTGTCTGCTCTTTCCTTTCGCTAGTTTGTCCCGTTTTGAATTTTTGCGCCCGCCCTCCCCCCTACTACAGAAATTAACTCTGTACAACCTCCGTCCTATTTCTTTGACGTCCTGTCTAGGCAAAGCCATGACACATGTCATCCTAAATCGGGTCACGAAATACGTTGAGCGGAACGACATCCTCCCGTACAACCTCATTGGCTTTCGACCCGCATTGTCAACCCAGGATGCTATGCTGTTTAATCAAACAATAACTCGTACAGGCCAGCCCAACGCACACGAATGGTCTCCTAGGTATGGACGTGGAAAAAGCTTTAGATTGTTTAAAACATAAGGCAATACTTGACGTTCTCTCGGAAATGGGGTTAGCTAAGAGGCTTTTTAACATGATTAAGGACTTTCTTAGAATAGAACAGCGCACCTCTCGTGGAGAACTAAA
>NW_023605976.1:0-60001 GCF_013339745.2 Dermacentor silvarum
TGCATCTACAATCTCCACCATAAACATTGCACCAAAAGCTGACAGGCACTTTTTATGAGCAATAATATCCAACAGGCTTTCTTCTCCGCAAAGATCTACTTATAGATATGCTGTTGCGTTTAAGTGTACATTCGGTGCTGATCAAGAGACAGGCAGACCCAATGCAGCAAAAAAATTCGAAAGTGTGAATACTTGTTAATTTTTCCGTCCCATATTTCGGATGCGCAAACATTCCAAATTGCATGAATTGAGCGCTTAAATTGGCATTTTAACAACGCACGCCATTTCTTTATTAACTGTTTCGTTCTTTGTTCAGTTGGTTCAACACTACAGTCTCGGGTAAATTAAATAGCAGTGGATTGTATTACAATCTTTTTCGCATTCGAAGATAGGTTCAGACCCGTTGTGGTTGTGTAGTGGCTTCGGCATTGCGCTGGATAAGCGCGAGGTCGCGCGGATCATATCGCGGCCGTGGCAGGAGCATTTCGGTGGGGGCGAAATGCAGAAACGTCCTTGTACCATTCATTTGGTGTACGTTAAAGAACCCCACGTGGTCTTAGTTAATAGGGAGATCTCCACTACGGCTTGCCTTGTAGTAAGATCATGCTTTTGGCACGTAATACCCCAGAATATAAAATTATAAGGGTCATATTGCTGGTAACAGGTATTGTAATTTCTTTTGTATTTTCCCCTGATCTGTGTTAAAGTATGTTGTCGAAACCATAAGGAATGGAATCATAATTAAAGAAGCCACAGTTCATTCACTATTTGGCAGTGCTCTTTCCACCCCATTAAAGTCTAAGGTGATGCAGAATACTTTTCCTATTCTGCAGCTAAATTCGATGGCCTACGCTTACCTGTCTGAGGAGCACTAAGCAGCCTTATAATCGTATGCATTGACAAGCTAGACTATCTCGTTAAAATTGAGACACATAACAGCAAGTCTTTTGGTCAGCATGCTTTCAAGGTCCGTAAACTTTGGACGGTCATATTCGTAGCCTTAAGAAGACGATGTTACTGATAACAAACACTAACAGGGCTGCTCATTACACGCAAATGAATTGCAGTTACCATGAATATATTCATTATTGTTGCAGCCAAGAGGTAAGAGCGAGAAGGCCAGACGAGCAGACGAATAAGCACAGGTTTAATAGTCTCTCAGACGTGTTCTATCTCTGAAGAAGAAGAGCACGCGCTGCCACATCACGAACCACGCGCAGACACGGGGAATTATGTCTCCCCGCTTTGACTAGATGGCAGCATGTATAACATCTCCCCAACAGAGCAAGCGAACTTCGCTGCAGCAGGCGGCTTCACGCACCTCCCACTTCTAGTATACATGTGAGAAGTGTCTTGGCAACACGAACGGGTGTCTGCTACACCGTCGCTGATACAGACACTTTCTGTGTTGGTGTTAGCAGGGGAATAGTGAACTAGCTGGGTCCAGTTCCTGCGTACAGCACCAGTGTCGGGGCTAACCCAGTAGAACCGAGGCCCATCGGTTGGGGCTTATACTGTCGCTTTGCGCTTGAGGTCTGTCAGCCAGACGTCGTCTCCGTAGAACAGCTCCGGCAGATAGTGGACACCGTGACGTCTGTCGAAGTAATTCCTTTGTAGTTTCCGGTACTGTTCTTCGACCTTCCGACGTCTCTCTTAATCCGGCAGTTGAGGTGTGAGCTTGGTGGAACTAGGAGAAAGCTTGGTTCTTAGCCGAAAACCCCTCAGTAGTTCCATTAGGAGTTCCGCAGTAGTTCCGCAGAGTGATCTTGAAGCATAAGCGACGACAGAAAACTTGCCATTCGTTTGCCTCTGTCGGTCCGAAGGATGGTGCCTTTGTTGTGACGATCGTTTGTCTTGATGGATCGTAAACTCCAAGGACCGGGCGAAACGAGAGCACCGACTTTCATCTGTTGAACGCCTGCTGTTGTAGAGTATCCAAAGCAAGCTGTTGATTCTTTGACAGCAATCTAGTAAGTGGTTGAGGGACTTCAGAATGATTTCGAATGATCTGGCGAGGTATTGTCGCAGCACTGCGCGCCTGAGCCAGAGAACCAAGTATAGTACGGCGCGTGATGTCGGCTGTACTCCGCGCCGGCTGGCCCTTTCCTGTGGCTTCCTCCCGTACCTCGTTTCACTCTGTAAATTGTGAGAAACGGCTTGATCCCGCAGTCCACGCAAGCAGGCTCCAGTCTTAGCCGGCCGCGCCCAAGGGCGCCCAGCAGCAGTTCGCGCGTCCCTAGACTTCTTCGTCCATATTTCGCTCTGCTGCAACTAATCACGTCAGCGTTCCCAAACTGCACTTCCCTCTGCGAACGCGTTGACGGCACTGGCCCACGGTGGCTGGCAGCGACGTCATGACACCCCTACCCACGGGGAAACTTGTAGACTGCTAATGCACCCAACGAGGATCGGCGGAGCCGGCAACGTCCGAGTCACCAAGGTCTTTCAGGAACCCGCAGGCCCTAACCTGGCTGGCTTCCAGGACGGACTCCTCGCGAAGATTGGGCAGACCAGGTGGTCCAGCCTTGGAGTGGAGGTCTTGCGGGAACCTAAAGGCCCTAAACCGTCCCCTGACGTATACCTGATCTGGTTTCCTCTCCGACCTCGTTCTGACGAGTGTACGCAGCAGGTCGCCGGAAGGAGCCGCCGCCCGTGAATGGCTTGCGACAAAAGAGACCACACTTCACTGCAGCACGCAGATCACAGGGGGGCAAGATCGCAGATGATCCCGATCGTCGCTCTAACGTTGCCGCATCGAGCGGCAACGTTAGAGCGACGATCCGGATCTCACATCGAGCTCCCGAAATCTCAGCGGAACACTGGACACCGCTCACCACGTCCTCTCGAGCGGTCTGTGTAGAACCGCGCTCTGCAGTGCCGAGAGACGGAGCCGCTCTTGAGGTGCTGTCGGCGCCATCGCGCTCATGACGTCACCTGCGCCGGTGGTGCCCTTCTCGAACGGGGGCGCCGCGAGCTGCAGCAGAGCGCAGGAGACAACCGCGCCGCCACCAGCTCCCACGCTAGGCTCCATGACAGCCACAGAGGAGGAGCGCTGGTTACCGAACATCAAAGGGGCAGCACGCACCGCGGAAATGGTCACGCACCAGCCCGGGGTAGGAGTCGCTACTGGCTGTGGAGCGGACGACGTCAGCCTTCCCCACGACCCTAGTGCATCCGGTAACGCAGCCAAGGTCCCACGTAACGGGCGACAATGTTGGAAACGGCTCGATCCCGCAGTCCACGCCAGCAGGCTCACGTCTCGGCCAGCCGCGCCCGAACAGCACCCAGCCGCAGCTCGCGCGTCCCTCGCGCCACTGCTCGCGCGTCCGTCATCTTCTTCATTCACAGTTGGCTCTTATGCCGCTAATCATGTCGGTGTTCTCCATGTTGGGGATGTTGGCCACATGGTATCACCGCAGCCCCGCAATCATCGTCATCATCATAGGAGCTGGGCTCAGGCACCTGGACCACGCACAGTGAGCCTAAGGTCGGAGCCGTATCAGGAAGCTTGACGGCAGTTGATCTTGGCTCTCGACAGGAAAAGTTGCCCTTTCCTTGTCTCCCGCAGTCCGTGTCATCTCTGAAAGCCTCAGCTGGCCACTGGCTCTGAAGCCACGGACCTGAGCCCGCATTTGTCGCCCCACGTTGGGCGCGAATGTAGGAAACGGCTCGGTCCCGGCGTCCACGCCAGCAGGCTCCAATCTCGGCCGGCCACGCCCAAGGCCGCCCAGCCGCAGGTTGCGCGTCCCTCGCGCCACAGCTCGCGCGTCCCTCGTCTTCTTCGTCCACGTTTTGCTCTGATGCCACTAATCATGTCAGCGTTACCACAAAATAAACATCTTTCGTAACATCTTTGGTGGAAGTGCTGGAAACACCCTTCACGATCCTGGACGATGCAGATCTACCGACTCTGCGATGGAGTAGACGCTTGGCCGGGTTGCCACCACATGCAGCTGACATGGCCGATTCCGAAGAAGGCATTAACGACCCCGCTGGCATGGACCCAGACAGCAGTCACACAGGGCAGTCTGGCTACTGGACACCGCTGCGAGAGCCGCCCACCTTTTCGGGGAAGGCGACCGAAGACGTCCATGACTGGCTGAAGCACTACAAAAGAGTGAGTCGCCACAACCACTGGAGCACTGCGAAGCAGGTCGATAAAGTGGTTTTCTTTCTCGCCGGAACCACGCTCCTCTTGTTTGAAAACCACGAGAACGTCCTAACAAGGTGGGAGCATTTTGTAGAAGAATTTACAAACTGCTTTGGGGACCCAATCTCCAAGAAAACGAAGTCTGAACAGGCGCTTTTCCATCGAGCTCAGTTACCTGGCGAAACTTGTACAGCCTACATTGAGGCTGTCTTGAAAGTATGCGGAATCGTCAGCGCCACTATATCCGACAAAGACACAGTAGGGCATCTCCTTAAGGGAATCGCTGAAGATGTGTATACTTTTTTTATAACATAAGAAGACCTTAATAGTCCAGATGATTTGAGGAAACATTGCCGGGCGTTTGAAGCACTGAAAATGAGAAGGATTGTACCAAAGTTCGGGACGCTTAGACAATGTCACCACTATTGCAAGTATGTCAATCTCAGCCCATAGCGACATCTCTGTGATACGGCCAGTGGTTAAAGAGTTCATACACCTGAAAGTTGTTGAGGATGCTCATGTCTGCCATCAGTGTGCATTTGATGAGCGCTCTCATGTGCCACCGGTAAGCTGGACACGGCAGGATTACTGAGAGCCTCGCAGGGCCTATATATGCTGATCGTATGGACAGCAGCAACTAGAGACCGCAACCGACAAGTCTGAGACGCCGGCAAGATGCACCACAACGATTTGTTCCGCGGGCACCTGCCTCGTATACAACCAGCCTGCGAGTTCCTTTTCTCCCGTGACACCCATGTCGCCCGTGACAAGCCGTGACTCCCGCATTTGCTACAGCTGTGATGTGCCTGGACACATTTCTAGGTTTTGCACCGCCGCCAGCAGCGCGCTCCACGGTTTAATGCCTATACCCCCCCCCCCCCCCCGATGTGCCCGCTGACGAGCCCTGGTATTTTCCCAGTTCCTTCCAACGGCTGCAGCAAGGGCGCACCAACCGCAGCGACTCTCTGTCTCCGAGCACAGCCTCACACCACCACCGTCACGACAACGGCGCTCTCCATCACCTCATTGTCGCTCGTTGTCACCGCCGCCGCTGGGAATCTAGCTGGTGCGACCGACGGGGGTGAGGCCGCAATACATTCATCTTCATCAAGACCCCCCTTGTGCGATCATATTTAAAAACAAAGTGTGTGTTTCAGTGAAAAATGTGAGTACTTCTGCTTTAATTGACACTTGGGCTGCAGTTTCTGTTATGAGTCTGGCCTTCAAAAATCGTCTCGGACAAAGAGATGTTTTCCTGGGATCTGAACGCTACCTTTTGCGGAGTTTGCGCGGGAAATGTTACGCCTTCTTGATGTTTGCTTCTGTTTCAATTACGGTAGGGGACCCGACATTTCGGAGTGAATTTACTGTACTTGCACGGGCAACGCATGACATTATTTTAGGAATTGATTTCTTACGTGAGTGGGGGGCAACTTTGGATTGTGGCATTGGCGCGATCTATCTTCGCCGCAACGCGCGAACCCCCATGACAGATAGCACCAGTGATGCTGCAGACGCTCTCTCTGTGTCGCAAGATGTGTGCTAGCCCCCTCAGACAGCCATGTTTGTACCCGTGAAATCTTCTCGTCCTCATACGGGTTCCCGCTGTGGTTTAGCCTAGCCC
The DNA here is from genome assembly GCF_013339745.2 of Dermacentor silvarum. Lineage (NCBI taxonomy): Eukaryota > Metazoa > Arthropoda > Arachnida > Ixodida > Ixodidae > Dermacentor > Dermacentor silvarum. The sequence continues at coordinate 5,775 of NW_023605976.1, forward strand.
GATTATAATAACGCGTTCAAGAAAAACGTGGTAGTCCCCCGCTCCCTCGTGGTCACCACTGATGGTTGTACTCGTTTGTGGACAGGGAACGTTTCAACACAATCGATAACTTTGCCCCTCGGACTTAAATTAGCGAGCTTTGACGAACAAGCTATTGTCAGCATCGGAACGGCCGAAACGACGACTACTGGAAAGAAATCCAACCCTGATTTCAGCCATGATTATTCTGCTGATTTTAAGCGCATGATTAACAAGTCACTGTCTTCTAGTGAGCAGTGTCTACTTAAAGAAGGGCTGGCTCGCTACGCCACAGTGTTTGATTTTGCTGAAGACTAACGAGCGTCGCATACACTACCGGCGTCTCGTATGCAACACCGCATCCATACAGGGCAAGCAACGCCAATTCGCCAGAAGCCTTAACGCCGTTTCACCTTCAGAGACAGAAATAATCGCGGAGGAGGTCAAAGAAATATTACGGAAGCGAATGGTCCAGAAATCATGTAGCCCCTGGGCTGCGCCTGTGATCCTAGTCAAGAAAAAAGACAACTCATAGAGTTTCTGTGGGGACTATCGCCGCCTAAACAAAGACGGTACTCCCCCCTCCCCCCCCCCCCCCCCGAATAGACGACGCTGTCGACTGCCTCTATTACGCGTCGTATTTCCCTTCTGTTGAATTACGGTCAGGGCATTGGCAAATTCCAATGCACCCCTCAGAGAAAGACAAGAAAGCCTTTGTAACATCCTGACGCCCTCTACGAGTTCAACGTTATACCCTTTGGCTTGTGAAACGCTCTGACGACATTCGAGCGATTTATGGATATGGTGCTCCATGGACTCAAATAGGAAATTTGCATGCGCTATTCAGATGACATCATTATATACGGCAGGACATTTCACGAGCACAATCAGCCCCTGTCGGTCGTTCTTGACTGTATCCAGCAAGCTCGCCTTATTTTAAGCTCTACAAAGTTTCATTTCGGTGAGCGTCAAGCCATTGTACTCGGCTTTCTGGCCAACAAAGACGGCATACTACCAGACCCTGAAAAGATAGCAGCGGTTCGCGACTTCCAATAGCCACAGATGGGGAAAGACATGCGAAGTTGTTTGGGCCATTTATTTATTTATTTATTTATTTATTTATTTATTTATTTATTTATTTATTTATTTAGTTATTTATTTATTTATTATACCCTCAAGGCTACAGTTGTACATTGCAGAGGGGAGGGGCAAGGTAAATACAGAGGCAAATCACACAGTCGTTGATTATATAGGCCATTGCTCAAATTTTGACGGTTTTTCAAGAATTTCGCACAGCTTGCCTCTCCCCTGACATCTCTCTTTCACAAAGACAGTTCCTACTTGTGGACTGCTGATTGCGAATCTGCGTTTCAACAGCTGAATTTGTTTTTTGTGCTGCAGCATTTCGATCCAGGAGCTTCAACTGAGCTGCACACTCACGCCAGCAGTGTGGGTGTTGGCGCTGTGCTTGTTCAGAACTGCAGTGGTCGCCAGCATGTCATTGCCAAAGCTGGTCGGACACTGACAAAAGTAGAGAGAAACTGCACCGTTACCGAACTCGAGTGTTTAGCAGGGGACGATGTCACACAGATGCCGATTGCCTATCCCGTCTCCCTTCGCGCCGCACTAAGGCTGACGACAACTTTGATGACTATCTCATTTGGGGAGTGGACGCAACTTTGATCACGCATGGCACTTCCTTGTGGAGCTCAGCTTGTTGCGGACGGACGCTCTCGATCTGGCGGACGGACTCAAGAGCCTTCTGAAGAGTGAGGTCTGCGTCGAGCTGTAGCCTGGGTGATAGCTGCTTATCTTTTATCCCAACTACGAGGCAGGCCGAGCACGAACTCTTCTCGAAGAGCGCTGAACTCGCAGTCTTACGAAAGTGTGTGAAGCGCAGTAACGAAATCTTCGGCCGACTCACCGTCTCGCTGCGCTCTGGTGTTGAATCTGGCTCGTTCAAAGATTACGTTTTATCGGAGGATAAAGTATTTGTTGAACTGCTCCATGACTGCGTCGCATTTCTACTGAGCAAAAGAGGCGTAGATTTCCTCGGCTTGTTCGTCCATGATGTAGAGTAACGCGTCCACTTGATGCTTCTCGGGCTTCACACACATGCAACCCTGAAGAGGTTAGGAAACGTTCAAATATTTGTTTCCACTTCGGCAACTCGTTCAGCGACAAAAAAGTTGAAGGCGTCCGGCGGTTAAATTGTGAACGACGGCATGGCCTCGAACGTTAAGGGGTCGCGTTGCTATAGTACAGAGATGTACGTATAGGGAGCAGTTCACCGGCATTTCTTTGCTGGCATCGTCCTTCGCACGGAGGAGGGCTAGGAGCCGATGTCCGCTGGTAGCACCGGTTCTTCGGACACCATGTTGTAACCAGGAGGGAACAACGAGACGGCGAGACGAGGAGTCACTTAGCACGCGATTAATGGTCTCTCAGAGGCTGTTGCTGTCGTTGACTCAAAACATTGTGTTCTATCTCTGAAGAAGAAGAGCACGCGCTGCTAGATCACCAACCACGCGCATTCACGGGCAACTGTCCACCCGCTTTCACTAGATGGCCGCATCTACAACATTTATCAGTGAACGTTGTCTAATTATTTGGCTGCCGCAAGCTTTAGATATCCAAAATGCTAAAAAATAATAATGATATCCGATTATATTAGAAGTATTCAAGCTAATAGACTGGGAAGGCTTAGGAGTGTGAGGCTCAACGGCGAATATCTCCGGAACCTTCGGTTTGCAGATGACATCGTCCTGTTGAGAAACAACGGGGATGAATTACAACAAACTATTGAGGACCTTAACCGAGAAAGTATATGAGTGGAGTTGAAGATTGATATGCAGAAGCTAAAGATAATGTTCAGTAGCCTGGCAAGGGAACAAGAATTCAGAATGGCCAGTCATCCTCTAGAGTATGTACAGCAGTACGTTCATTTAGGTCAATTACCCACAGGGGACCCTGATCATGAAAAGGAAATTACAGAAGAATAAATTTGGGTTGCAGTGCATACGGCAGGCATTGCCAAATCATGACTGGGAGCTTAAGACTGGTTAAAAAAAAGTCGCAGTTTCGCCCGAAAGGCAAAGCATCAATTGTGAAAGCAAATTAGTGGAGAGCTATACGAAGCAAGGATAACAGCATAATGAGCCGTATAAAGTTGTAAACATTAGCTTAATAACTCAATAGGCAAGCACGGCGTCACGCGCACACAGGTAAACATGAACACATCTCGTTTGATAACCGCGGAAACTCGCTGTGAAACCGCCGGAGTGAGAAAACACGGCAGCAGCAGCGGGTAAATTGGCCTTCGCATTGTCTCTTGTTTCGCTTCAGTGCGAACTAAACGTCGAAAGCACAGCGCATACAAAGCTACCAGCACTCGACGCATGCACTTTGTCCCCATCGCAGATCGCTTTGAAGGCGAGGCCCGCGTGGGCGCGCCCTTCGCCCACATCGCAGATCTATTTCAAGATACGGCGCCCGCGCGGGCCCGCTGTGAATAGCAGCCGACTGAGAAGAAAGCACCCCTCCCTCTCCATAGCTTCGCCCCCGTGCCTCTCGCGCGAAAGAAGAGCGCGCGGTACACTGAGCCGCGATTGCCGGCTCAACGTCATAGGCTTTTACTTGCACACAGCGTACGTACGGCGCGCGGCGACGATTATATCACCGTTGGACTTTATTCGGAACCTCATGGGTACGGCGACGACGACGCCGACGGCAGAAATGCGCTTGAAGTGTCCATAAAGTCGCTATCGCAATAAGGGTGTGCAATCATTTCATTCTACCGGTGATAAAATATGGGACAGAAACTTGGAAGTTAACAAAGAAGCTCGTGAGCACGTTAATGGCCGCCCAAGGAGCAATGGAACTGAAAATGTTAGGCGTAACGTTAAGAGACCTGAAGAGAGCTGTGTGGTTCAGAGAGCAAACGGGGATAACCGATACTCTAATTGACATTACGAGGAAAAAATAGAGCTTGGTATGCCATGTAATGCGTAGGGTAGATAACCGATGGACTATTTGAGTTACAGAATGGGTGCCAAGAGAAGCGAAGCGCAGTCAAGGACGGCAGAAAACTAAGTGGGGTGACGATATGAGGAAATCTGCAGGTAGAAATGGGAATCAGCTAGCGCAAGAGAGGGGTAACTGGAGATCGAAGGGTGAGGTCTTCGTCTTGCACTGGACATGAAAAATAGGCTGGTGATGATAATGATGATTTAGTAATATGTGGTATAAAACTGTCCTTTAATGTAGTTGGAAAAGGCTGACGTACTTAGTAAGACAAAACAAGCAAGGCTGCTGTCATCGTGCATAATGCGTAAGATGATAGCCGCCATTCAAAGCTGACAGCTGGTATAGTTGCAAACTAGACGTCCGGGAGATTTTGACGCGCTTCCTATCCTGTTATTCATTTTCTTTCTTCTCAAGTGTTTGTTTTTCCTGCAAGCGCTGGAAGTTTCACAAATGTCAATGCCTCAGGGTTTTGGCAAAAAGAAAACGTGAAGCACCATCAGCTGAATAAATGTTTACATCAAGGAAATTGTTACTGTTAGGGAATTGGTCGATTATCATAGTAGAGTAGTGAATGCAGTTCAAGAACGACAACAGTGCGAGCCCAGGACTTCCGTACTAGCATTGCGAACCATTACTGTAGCGCATAGAAGCACATTTCAATTCCCTCATTAAATCCGAATTTTTAATAATTATGCATATTCCATGCCTTGTGGAAATCGACGTCACGCGAATCTTTCTGCGCGTTTTCCGGAGGCTATCCTTGCAGCGTCCTTCACACCGTAAGCTTAAACAACAGACAGTCCACACAAGGAAATATACGGACAGTGGTCAATCCCTTCGCAGTCCACTTATTTTCTTCTATGGAGTGCATACGTTTACTTCCTTCGTCAAATATGCTTCTACTGGGCACACAAGTGCTCTTGTGTCTCACATTGCTTAGAGTTCTGCCAAGAGCATTTAAATGCACCAATGCGTTTGTGTAAGGCGAGTAATTGTTTTTGCGACGTGAGCGTTCCTGCGACAACGGCAGCAATATGACGGCTGCGGCGATAGCAGGAATTTCAAGGCGGTACTTTAGTTTTCTATTTTATTTTTTAGTACTCCAGCAGGTTACAACAGGCAGTTTACAGACAGGCTACAACGTGTTCCGTTACAATGTAGCCAGATACCAAAATCACGAACAGCGTCTATACTAAGAGCTAACTACTTCGATGACGATAACTCAACATAACTTCTTCTTGGGCAAGTTGGTTGATTCTTGGTTATGCCATTGTAGCGCGAATAAAACAGACACAAGCAAGGCGAGACCGCACACTACGGGTACTACTAAGAGGAAATATCTCCAGCAGGCCAGCCGATTCATTCCAATGCTAGTGGACATGTGTGCACACTCGCGCATTCGAGTGTGCACTCGAGTGTGCACACGTGTGCACATTCGCGCACACGTGGCGCGTAAGTACTACTCGATGTGCGATGCGCTGATGCATGTGTAAGCGAGGTGCGGTACTATGCTATGCTGTGCTATACTACATTATTTATTATATGCTACGCTATATGATGTGCTATATGTGCGATGCTGCATGCTATGCTACGCTATATCCTATGCTATATGATATGTTGTAGTGGTACTGTACATAATAACACTGAAAAAACACGATGCACGTCGCCATTCGTCACTTCTCCTTTATTCAGCCCATGGCGCTCGCTGCTATGTTACCCCCTTCTTCTTCGTCAGGTCGCTTCACTCCCTCCAACATTGCTTTTATCCCTCCTGGGATACGTGAAGACGTTGGCTATGGAAGCTGACTCTACAGCGTCGTTCGGATCAAAGTACCAAACAGTATTTAACTGTCCCTGTTGGCTCGATATGGCCCTTTGTGTTTCGAGTTTGACCAACGCCTCCTTTTGGTTGTACCCGAGGAGTGCTTTTGTCACCAGCACCCAGTCCCCCACCAGAAGTTCAGGCAGCACTGTGTTTTGCCTTTTGTTGAAGTTCCGCTTGATTCATGCGCGGTACTTCGTTTGGCTTTCCACATTTATTGTGGCTTCTGCAAGTCTTACCGTATTGTCTGCTCGGAATGCGGTGTAAGCTGGAAAATACGTAGGCTTCCCAGTAGCCACGAACATTGGCGTCCATCCTAGGTCGGTTGCGTAGAAACGGTTCTGATGCGATACCGCAGCCTCAAGGTCACGTTTACATCCATTTGCCGTATGCATGCCCATGAACTGCTTCAGATCACGAATGGCTTTCTCAGCCAAGCCGTTAGCTACTGGATTATTGCTGTTCCGCACACTCTTGCAGTCGACGGCTCCTAAGTGCTGGACCGTTGTCGGATACCATTACCTTCACATTCTGAAACAGCAATAACGCTTTTACCATCCCCTCCTCCCGGTTTCGCAGCCACCAACCTGGTGCACTCGTCGACACATACCAGGAACGGTTCGGTTTTCTTTCACATCTTCGAACTTTTGCCGGAGCTCAGCGAAGTCCAGGTGCACAACCAGAAATGGTGTTTTCGATTAGTTAGGCCAGGTCATCTGCTGAGTAGGTTGCCTAAATTTAGCTTTATTCTTTTGACATTCATGGCACGATTGCACATATTGCTGGTGTCTTCTTTCATTTTTGGCCGTGTAAATCGTTTTGTAAGCTACATGTATGTTCTCCAAAAGCCATCATGGTCGCCTGAATGAGGGCTGTTAGGATACAGATCTAAAATTTTTGGGACGAGCATTGGAGGCACTGCAATTCTTCCTTCTCAGTGGGCTGCAAAACTTAGCCAAACTGAAAGAAAGATACATAGGGGAACCAATTATTCAGTCATACTCAAAAGCATACGATGGGCCCCCGAACGAAATTTTGGACGCCCCCATAACGGAAGCAGAGCTCTTCGCAGCAACCCAGGCAGCTAAGAAAAATACAGCGCCTGGAAAGGATCGGTTAACTAATGCAATGTTACGGAACATAAATCATGAACAAATTAAGAAAATAACTGAATACTTTAACAGAGAGGTATGGCCAACCGGGAAAATTCCAGAGCAGTGGAAAGAGGCAGAAATAATTTTGATACCTAAACCCGGCAAGGCTCGTAACATACAAAACCTCAGGCCGATCTCACTCACGTCTTGCCTGGGAAAACTTTTTGAGCGAGTCATCCACACAAGACTTAGAAACTATATAGAAGACAATAACCTCTTGTCAAACTATATGTATGGCTTCAGGCCACACTTATCGACACAAGATGTATTCCTAAGACTGAAGGAAGAGGTACTGAGCAACATTCCAACAGGTAGTGAACATTTACTAGCGGCCCTAGACCTCAAAAGCGCATTCGATACCATCGCGCACGAATTAATATTGAAAGAACTTGAGAAAACTAGGTGCGGTGAAAAGACTTACAATTATATCAAATCTTTCTTGGGGAATAGAACTGCTACTATCGGCATAGGAGAAACCCGATCCGGCGCTTTCAATATGCCAAATAGGGGCACACCACAAGGTGCCATCCTCTCACCCCTACTGTTCAACTTGGGGATGAATAATCTAGCCGATAGGCTGGAAAAGTGTCAAAATCTGCATTTTGCCCTTTATGCGGATGACATTACTCTTTGGGCGACAAAAGGCTCAATCGGAACAAAAGAACAAGTTCTTCAAAACGCCATAAACATAGTGCACGATTTCGCCACTGAGAACGGAATGAAATGTGCTCCTGAAAAATCAGAATGCATTACGGTGCACGGAAAATATTACAACAAAACTGAAAAGGCTGAACTGAAGCTTGGAGACTCGACACTTAAAGAATCCCGAAAAGTGAGGATTTTAGGGCTGTGGATACAACACAATACTAGAGCAGACCATACCCTAAACACTCTAAAGAATTCAGTAAAACAAATCACACGAATGATAGGAAGAATTACGCGGAACGGGAGAGGACTAAGCGAATCAGACGCATTAAGACTAGTTCAAGCTTTTGCAATAAGCAGAATTACCTACAGCCTCCCGTATCACGAGCTTAACCGTAAAGAGACAGATCAGGCAGACATCCTAATACGCACGGCGTATAAGGCCGCCCTGGGTCTACCACTGGGGACATCCACGGAGAGACTCGAGGCTCTTGGTGTGTACAACACATTTGAAGAACTCAAAGCAATGACAATGGTCACACAACGAGAACGCCTTAATATGTCACAGGCGGGCAGGAGGATCCTAGAAGAGCTGGGATACCCGATCAACCCACAATACTGCAGCAGCGAACTAGTGGACATATCGAGGGAGATGCGAGAAAAACTAAAGATCTCCCCCATCCCCAAAAAAATGAACCCAAAATATCATTCAGGCAGGCGTAATGCCCGAGCCAAACAATTAGAAAAACGATTCGGCAATAACCCCGACACAATATACACAGACGCAGCACAGAACATTAAGGGACACGTTATCGTGGCTGCTTCGGGACCCTCCGGTATTCCAAGAACCATAACAACAGCTTCAGTCCGCACAGCCTGCACCAGCACAGCGGAGGCGGCTGCAGTGGCCCTGGCAATAAAGACACGGGAGGGAGAAGACAGACCCGCCTACGTCCTTACGGACTCTCAGGCGGCCTGCCGACTCTTCCTCCACGGAGGAATCCCTAGGATCGCCCTTAACATCTTTGGCGATCGACTAAGACAAGAACATCACATTGTATGGTGTCCGGGGCATGTTGGTGTCACTGGTAACACAGGGGCAGACGCTCTTGCTCGCGAGACTTCAATCCGAGCAAGGAATGACACCCCACTCGGAAATAACAATCAAATACTAGCATGCGATGTCTTAGAACATCAACGTCGTTCTCGCCAAGAACTCGCCGCGCCAAACCCGCAACAGTGGAGGAGGTTCGGCTATACAGAAAAATCCAGACAAACACCTACCCACATCTGGGGCGATGGCATGCCATCTGGCCAACCAGATATGCCAGTCAATGCCCCTGGTGTGGGGGGAGGCCATCCTTGCCCCATGTGACATGGGAGTGCCAATCACGACCCCAAAATTCAAATTCACCCCGTTTAGCACAAAATTCCTTTAGGGAGCCTTGGGCAGCCATCCTCGCCCGGACTGACCTGGAGACTCAATTGAGCCTCCTCGACCAGGCACGGCGTGTGGCGGTGGCCACTGGAGTCCTGGACTAAGGACCCACCCTCCGGCCCCCTTAACCCTATTTTTCCTAAATAAAGTTATTTCTCTCTCTCTCGCTTCCCTCCCATACTTTGGCGACGTTCATTGTTTCCTGATGAGCTTCCTCTTGCATAACCGCCAACCATGGGTAGCTCATCAGCAGCTCTCGTTGAAGCATCCGTACGGTGACTGACTTCGAAGTCGAACTGCTGAAGTTCGCTATCCAGAGTGCAATGTTACCCTTAGGCTCTACCATTTTCAACATAAACGCAAGTGCTTCGTGATCAGTGAAGAACTGGAAATGCGTGCCTTCCAAGTAGGAACGAAAATATCGAATGGCTTACAAAACAGCTAGTGCTTCTTTTCTGTTGTGGTGTAATGTACTTCTGTTTTCGTGAATGTGTAGGTGTGGTAGCCAACTACATGAAGTTGTTGATATCTTGCTCGGCTGCAGTCTCGCTGCTAAAGGACTGCACCAGTTGCATATTGAGAAGCATCCGTACTAAGTTCGAAAGGAAGGGTAAATTCAGGAAGGCGAGGACGCGATCAGAGGAGATCACTTCAACCAGATGTCTATAGGCCGCCTCACACTCCTCCGTCCTGCAGCAGGGTACGTCCTTTTGTGTCGTCCTTGCCAAACATCGTGTTTTCAAGGCATAATATTTTTATAAATGCTCTAAAGTGGCCCGCCAAGCCCAGAAACACTCAAAGGGAATGGATGTCAAATGCTTTGACTAGCTTTGGGATACGTGGCACAGACTCTTCCTTTGTGTTTTTGGTGGTTCCATTCAGTACTCTACTCAGTAGAGTCACTGTGTTCTTGAAGAACTCGCTGTTCTTAAAGTTGATTTTCTGAGCCGCCTCGGAGATAGCTGTGAAGACATGTGCCAGGTGTTCCCCAGGTAAATGCTCAGTCTTGGAGTATGCAATAGTTTCGTCCATGTAAACATTACAAAACGGCTATTGTACGGTTTCAGAACAGTGTTCATCATCTTTTGGAACTAGCTCTGCGAATTCTTCCAGGCAAACGGCAGACAATTGTATTCATATAGATCAAAAGTGGTAATAAATGTGTTGTACTGTTTTGTCTCTTATTCAAGTGGCATTTGCCAAAACCCTTTGCAAATACGACGCAGCAGCGACACCACCTCTGTAGGCTCGTGCACAACCACGCCGGATCGGAAGAGATCCTCCTTCGAAAAATTCCGAAGAAGCTGTGCGGTGACCCACCCGGTGATACGACGGCACAAGGCAAAGTTTACGGTGGGAAACCAAACCCCGAACTTGACCAACTAATTACGGATGCTGAACTCTCTGCAGCGCTATCGACGCTCACCAAAAACACCAGTCCGGGCACAGATCGTATCATCTACAAGCATCTCAGGAACCTTCCGCAGCAGGCCACCGCAGCCTTACTCCAGTACTTCAATGCATGTTGGGATAAAGGAGAGCTACAGGCTGCCTGGAAGCACTCGGAGATCACCATGATATCCAAACCAAACAAACACCTCAGCATCGATAACTTACGCCCAATTTCCCTTACCTCGTGCGCAGGGAAACTTCTCGAGCACATGATACACAACCGGCTAACACCATACCTTGAAGAGAACGGATATCTTCCGGACACCATGTTCGGATTCAGGAAGAACCTGTCAACGCAAGACGTTTTCCTTCTACTCAAGGAAGACCTCAACGACCACCTGAGCACCCTAAGCAAATCCTTGATCCTAGCCGTCGACGTAAAGAGAGCTTTTGACAACGTCAGTCACAAACTATCCTCTGCAACCTTGAAGACCTGGGCTGTGGGTCGCGGACATACCACTATGTCAGAAATTTCCTCAAACACCGCACGGCCACAGTTGGAATAAAAAACCTCCGCAGTAACAGCTTCCGGCTACCGAACAGAGGCACCCCGCAAGGGTCGGTAATATCGCCGTTGCTCTTCAACGTCGCTATGATCAAGCTACCCAGCCTCCTCAGCGCCATACCAGACCTACGACATCCTTTTTATGCAGATGATATCATGTTACAGGCAAGGGCCTCGAACACCGGAACGCAAGAAACCTATAGGAAGCAGTAAATGCTATCGAGAGCTACTTGCAAAAATGCGACTTCCGCTGTGCTCCCGAAAGCGAGACACCTCGTCCACAAGTCAAGAACGAGAGGCAGAATACCCAGCTACGATGAACCTGATTCTAGCGTAACCCTCAATGAAGCGCTTATCCTCCCGCGACTACAGCGAACGATGTCACAGCTCACGCATCTCGTCAGGTGAGTTGCAAGCCATAGAAGTGGCCTTAAAGAACAAGAAACGCTACGCGTGATGCAAGCACTCATCACCAGCCGAATAACATGTGGCACGCTCTACCTCGGGCTGAGTAATGCAGAGGTAGAAAAACTTAAGGTTCTAATAGGCGAAGTCATCAAAATTGCCCTGCGGCTCCCATCCATGGCTTCGACCACGAGACTTCTCAAGATGGACGTACACCAAGCAAGAACTAGCTGAAGCTCACAAAGCCAGTCAATTAGAACGACTGGAGCTCACGCCCACCGCAAGATCAGTCCTCCCACGGCTAAGCTACGTCAAAGCCTTTATAGCCGCCACGGACCGAAAAGAAACAACTCCCCCGAACATCCGCAAATCACTGTGTATAGCACCAATCCCACGTAACATGCACCCGCAGTACCATAACGAAAGAAGACAAGCCCGAGTGGATACTCTACTGCGAATACACAGGCAAGATCCGGACGCCAGATACACCTACGCAGCCCGCAAAGAAACGCTTAAACCCTGAGCGTAGCAGATTTCTAGTGAAGAGAGCTACCGTATGCCGCAGTCCGTGCACAAAACTATGAGACTGCAGAAGAGGTGGCGATCGCCCTGGCAACTACAACGTGCATGGAAGCAGCTGTCGTCTTTTCCGACTGTCAAGCAGCTGTCAAAAACTACGCTAAAGTTCGCGTGTCGACAGAAGCCCTAAAGATGAACCCATGTGACGCAGGTGGACGATCCCGTCCACCTGCGTGACATGGGTTCCTGGGCACGAGCGGCTGGCAGGGAACCAAGCGGCACATGCCGCGGCCCGCGATCACGCCTGCCGGACCAACCCTTCCTACTCTCGAGACGCCCGGCCAGCGTCAGCAGGGTCAGGACCGTACCCATCACCTACTCAGCGATCCTTAACTATCACAGGCTGGAACGCAGAGTGTACCCACCCCTTCACCCAAGATTAAACAAACAGGAAAGCACCACACTCAGAAGACTGCAAGAGAGAGAGAGAGAGAGAAAAACGAAGAGGGAAAGGTAGGGAGGTTAACCAAGGACGTGCCCGGTTGGCCACCCTACACATGGGGAGGGGGAAAGGAGAAGAATAGATAAAGAGAGAAAAGAAAAAAAAATGGAGTCAGTCATTCGCAGAGACAGTCAAAGAAGAATCTCCGCTGTCACAAGCGTTCGTACAATCCAGTACTCTTCACGAACTGCAGAAGGGCTTTTGTGGCCTTTTGCATGCAAGAATGCATAGGCCATGGCCCAAGAATCTTTTCTTCCGAGAACGTTCTGTTGTCTAACAGGTTGAGTTTAGCTTGGAGAATACGTCGTTGAGTGTCAAAAGATGGACAGTGACACAGAAGGTGCTCGAGAGTCTCGTCGGACCCGCACAAATTGCACGCCGCACTGTTGGCCATCCTTATTAGGAACGAATAGGCGTTGGTAAATGCGACACCCAACCACATGCGACACAGTAAAGTTGTTTCACGACGGGGGAGTCCAGGTGGTAGGCGAAGTCGCAAGTTAGGGTCAAGAGAGAGCAAACGTGAGCTGGTGAAACCCGGTGAATTCCATCGCAGAAGTGTCATATGGCGAGCAATCGATTGAAGTTGCCGTGCAGCATCCGTTCTTGAGAGAGGTATAGGAACCAGCTGATGTTTGTGATGAGCCGAGCGTGCTGCTTCATCTGCGCTGTCGTTGCCGACAATTCCGCAATGGCTCGGCAACCATTGAAATACAATATCGTGTCCTTCTTCGAGAGCGTGATGGTGAGCGTACCGAATTTCGTGCACTAGCTGCTCGTGTAACGCTTGTCGTAGGGAAAACTGCAGAGTTTGTAGAGCTGATTTAGAATCACTGAAAATGGCCCAACGATTTGGAGGCTGCTGGAGGACGTAATTGAGTGCACCTTGAAGAGCCGCAAGTTCTGCGGTTGTAGACGTGGTGTTGTGCGAGTATTGAAATTGCAAAGTGACGGCGTCCGATGAAATAACTACTGCTCCGGTAGAGCTGTTGGAAATGGTGGAACCGTCCGTATAAATGTGTATGCGGTCAAAATAATACTCGTTGATGACAAGCAGAGACAATTGCTTCAGGGCTAGTGTTGAGAAGTCTGCCTTTTTGCTAATCCCAGGAACTGAGAGGCACACGTGAATTTGCCGGAGGCACCACCATGCCGATGTTGGGCGTTTCGCAGGCTTGAAGCCAGATGGTATGGAGGCATGATGTCTTGTCATAATACTACAGAATGTAGCCTGTGGTCTTCGCAATGGCAAATCGGCTAAATGGTGGGATGGTAGCCGTGACATGTGGCGAATGTGCGCTCTTAGCGTCTCACCGACGATATGAGTGGTGATCGGGTGCTCCTGTGCAATGACAATTGTTGCAGCTGTCGATGAAGATCTCGGGAGGCCAAGACATGTCCGAAGTGCTTGGGCTTGTACGCTCTGTAGTGCAAGGATATTAGTCTTGCATGTATTGGACAAGACAGGAAGACTGTATCGCAGGAATCCGAGAAAAAGTGCCGTGTATAGCTGTAACATGGAGTGCACGGATGGTCCCCACGATTTTCCAGCTACGAATTTAAACATATTCTCAATACAAATGAGTTTTTTCTTCATGTAGGAGACATGGGGACTCAAAAGTGAGGTCGCGATCCACAATAACGCCCAAGAACATGTGAGTTTTCTTGTACTGAATTGACTGGCCCTCGATACACACCGGGTAGAAATACATCGGTCGTCGTGTAAATGCCACTAGTGCAAATTTATCTCCGGATATCGTCAGGGCTTGTCGGCGAAGGTATGCCGCTGTCAGGGTTGCCGCTTTCTGTACTCTGGCGCGCACTTGTGGCCTTGTCACGCCGGACGCCCAGATGCAAATATCGTCTGCATAGAGCGAGACATTAGCCGTCTGTGGTAGCGTTTCGGCGAGCCCCACTAGAACAAGATTGAAAAGAGTAGGGCTCAACACTCCGCCTTGTGGGACACCACGACTGGAGATATATCGATTTGTCGGCCCATCTTCAGTTAGGACAAACACAGATCTCCGTGATAGATAACTCCTAATCCACCTAAAGAAAACCTAAGAAGTTCACCTTGCATCTACAGTCGTTTCGTGGAGGCACCTGCTCGAAACTGGCCTCCGAAGTGAAATTAAGAGCCACTGTGCCGGGATTCTCCCCGGAAAGCGCCGTGGAGAATCCCGGCGCGTAGAACCCAGGTGGCCGGGCTTGCATGCGTTCGTTCGGGTGTGCGACGAAACCAGCAAGAAGAAAATCCCAGCCACTGGGACGCAATTAGAGCTCCCGCGGTGTGGTCCAAGGCCTGCTCAATATCCGCCCCCGAAACACCCTGTGGCACCGGTCTTTCCAGGCAACCGCGCACACACTAGGAATTCAATATCGGAGCGGACCTACGCGCCTGAGGTTCCCCTGGCGACAGTTTCGGCCGCCGACCATTATGAATCCCAACTGTCAATCACCACGGCATGACGTCACGGCGCGCCCCCAACCTCGGTGCCTCCGCTCAAGGTCTGGGGCTCCTGAGGGGCCGCGGGGCGCGCGTCAACAAACACCCCGGGCGCGACGCCGGCCTCAACGCGACGCGCATGGCGAAGCAGCCGCGTGTGTGACTCACGCCGACACCGCACCTCACAGAGCGCGCGCGTGGTTCGGACCTGGGGACACGAGTCGGGGTGTGAGGCGCTAAAAGCCCCGCTGCCGGCGACGCCGCGGGCACTTCCCGACGTGGGCGAGAGTACGGGAGCGTGCGTAGCGTACGCCGGACGGAGAGAGGGCGATGTAGCGACCACACGTCGACACTAATCAAGACATCACAGTGGTCATCAGCATAGTGACAGCAGGAAACGAGGCAAACAAGGCAACCCGCGACATGGGGCTGCAATTTTGTTTCATTTATTTCCAACACCGCTTCAGACACAGCTTGGTTTTGGACACGGTGTCCCGTGGTTTTGGATGACGTGGCTAAATTCTCCGCCTGACAACGGCCCTGCCACCCATACACTGTAGCAGATGATGTGGCATATGAGTATAGATATCAACGTTACACAATAGTTAAAGCGACGAAATAAAGTAAACGAAATGAACAAAACGCCCTATCACGTAGAGTATACTGGAAGAATAAGAAATTTCGACGTTCTTCGGAGTGTGTTAAACCGATTAGACAGACAACAGACCATTTTCAGATACAAAGATTATTGGATCATGGCCCCACGCGTCGGGCATTGCTACGTTTCCTCCATTTTTTTCCTCCTCCTCACTGTCGCCCCGATTCCACGAAACGTCCATCCGGAACACAACGTGGGAAGACGTCGGGCGCGCGCGACGACCCTGCTGGAAAAGGCTCGTGAACGGGCTTCGGAGAACAGTTTCGTAGACGCAGCGCGCTACGCCGACGGACGGGCCTTCGCTGCGGTTAGCGTAGACCATGAAAGTTAAGTAACGAATTCAATCTCGATTCGAACGACGTCCTCTGAGATCGCAGAGCAGGCTGCAATAGCGGTGGCCTTATTGGACGACAAGAGGACAACAATCTACAGCGACTCTTGAGATCAGCTGTTCGGGCCATTTGTTAAAGGAACCATATCCCAGCTGGCCCTAGGGATACTAGGAAGCAAGGAGATCAAGCCACACAGTCATCTGGCTTCCAGCCCACATGGGAGAGATCGATGGTGACCCGCCCAACCTCAATGAGTCGGCACACAGTGCTGCGCGAGGGATCCTCAACCGCGTAGCTACCGGGCAGCGTGACGTTGGGGGTACTGACAATCGGGACTCTCCTTCCTCGTACAACGAAATTACTAAGCACTTTTACTTGGCTAGGAGGATCTACCCCCTCCCGCATTGTAAACTCAATAGACCTCAGACTTTAACACTAAGGCTTCTACAGACGGGGGCATACCCAAACCCCCTACTTCTTCACAAAATGTACCCCGAAATTCAGACAACAAATGCATGTGCACTACGCAATGACTTAGCGAGCTTACCTCACATGCTCTGGCGGTTTTCCGCGTTACGCGGCGATGAAAGCAACACTTCTTCACATTGGGATGCGGTTCTACGCAGCCCCAACCTCGAAGAACAGTTATGGGCTGTCCAACGGGCCCGCGACGCGGCGGAGAGGCTCGGCCTCTCCCTGAAGAGGCCGAGCCTCTGAAGGACCCTAATAGCCCTTTATTAGGCCCCGAAGGACCCTAATCAAGTTTTTCATCCATTCATCCATCCTTCTTGAAGAGGCACAGTTCGCTGTCATTCCATGAAACAGGTCAGGAGATATGACTTTATTGCATCAAAGGTGACAAATGATGTACTTTTCTTTCACCGTGTACACAATTTCGAGGAAAATCGAGTGTGCGCGAAAAAAAATGAGTTAGATAATTAAACTGTTTTATTACGTAGTTGGTCCTCTGTGGTGGAATGCTCCAGCGAACATGTCTAAGATTACGTAGCGCATTACTAAGCAAGTCTGCATAAGAATGCAGACTCTTCTCTTACAATTTCACTTCGAATGTACGACGCTAATTTAAGATCAAGTGACTGATTCAAGTGTCAAAGTTATTTTTTCTTCTCTCAATCTTTAACAGCACCATTTCAATCGGCTTTTTTCTCACTGAAATCAAGTTGCTCCTCAACGAACGTTGACAAACCCGTGGTCAACCTTACTTTTACAAGTCTTTACAAAGCTCCTGAAAAATCTGAAAAGATAGGAATAGGTCAATTATTATTTATGTCATTAAAGAAGTCGCCTTTACCAACCACCGTCGCTCTGTCCATGTTTATTCTGTCTCGAACAATACATGCCACTATGCGCATGAGACGAAGGTGAACACAAGATGTCCGCAAGTACTATAATTGGTTCGACTTTTATAGTATCATATGCAGCTACCATAGTCGTATTCAAGGACTTGAGAACTGAGAGGAGCTCCAGCTCACTACAAGTCCGCGGTACGAGGCCGAGGAAGAACAGACGACAAATGACCAAATTACATTGCGTACGGCGGGATCAGAAGGCAATGCTAACACATCAGAAGGGCGCGCACATTATACCGGTGTCACACGGCGCACGTTTGATCGCGATGAAGCACGATCCGGATCGAAATTCTTGACTGCGCTTGGCTCCTTCCCACAGCTTGTGCAAAGGGGCCAATCGCGACCGAGAAATTCGATCCAGATTGGGCTCGATCGCGATCAAAAGTGCGCCAAGTGACATCGCGGTATTAGTCCAGCAACCAGGTGACAGAGTGGAAGTAGGGGTGTGCGAATATTCGATTCGAGAAATGATTCATCGAAATTGTCGAATATTCGTTTCTGTTCTAATATAAGAGATAACACTTATTGGAGTCTCGGGGAAGTAAGCGGGCGCAAGCGGGGACTTTTCCGAAAGATTCTGCTGCACGACGGCCGAGGTTTTGCTGCAGGGAGGCACGAGTTGATCAACAAATGTATGTAGCAGCCAACTTTTGTAAGATGACCTCCACCCATTCAATAAGAACGCGCCGCCCTGAGACAGTCTATGAGTTTCCTTCAATTTAGCAAGCACAATTTTTAAATTACTCAATCTCATCCCAGTTGCATTCCTTTAAATTGACGTGCAGCGTTGTATAGTATTATACTTGGCTCTTTCAACAAACGACGCTATAGGTGCATATGGTGACATGTTGTGTACTTGTTTCATAACTATCATTGTCATGGTGAACCAGATAACTAAAAAAAAGTTTATTATTTACAAGCTACTTAGCCTACCATACGTCCAGTTATGAAGGGCACTGCATACGTGCTACACATAATGTAAACAAGTCTTTTGTTTTACGTAGAGTTAACTCTACGTAATAATACTTCCCTTTGTTTAGCAATGATGCAATTTCAGAATTAAATTCAATATTCGAAGGTCGTTTTTCTATGTCAGTGTTCGATTGGACTTGGAATTTCATTCGACTTTGCAATTACCGGCTGTCTCATGGTCCATACTACTTACTCATCAATGTTAGAATTTTGTTATATTAATTTAAATTACACTATCATTTTGCTTTATCCGCCCGACTTTTGTATGAATCCCTCGTTGCACACCACCCCGTGACAGTATAATCCAGGCTTGCGATGTTGCCGGCAGTAATCGCCGTCGATGCCACTGCAGTAATCACCAACGTGTCATCACTACACCATAACAGCTGCTCTCCACTGTCTATGATGCATATACCTGCTGGAAATTGAGCAGAGCTCCCCGAATTTGTCTTCTCCTTCACTCTGGCGATTTGTCTGCGCACGCTTATCGTGTTTACGGCGCACAGCTCCTCTCTCGCGCACCGCTACGCTACAAAAATACTGCGCGCTCGATTCGTGAGCCCGACTACTCGCGTATGCGTTAAAACGCTAGAAACCGCCACGCGCATGCGCCCGGCCCAAAGAAGATCCTCCCCGGCACAACTGCACGGACATCCAAATGGCCACATTTGCGGGGGTTCCAAGCATAGGCAGCGAGGGGGGGGGGGAAAAAAAAGAAGAAATAGGCAAACCTGCGCGCACGGTCGCTTCAACCGCGTTCCGCGAAGAGCTTGTCCAAACAGGGCCGAGTGTTTGCGCACGGCAGAGGCGTACAAATGGGCAGTGCGCGCACCTGAGCGCTGGGACGGCGCGGCCATCGGCGCGTTCGCCGCGAAAGGGGGGAAAGCCTGACAAAACACACGAGGCCCCCAACGACCCCAGCGCTGCAGCCGCAGGACATACCCGTTCGGACGGGCACTCCTGTTGTCCGAGCTTCTTTCCGCCCATCCCCGGCAGGAACGACGTCGTGTGGGGACGCGCGCCGGGCCCGCTGATTACTGCTGCCGGACTCCGAGACGGCCGCCCGAAGAGGAAATACGACGCGGCCCTTTACGAGGGCGTTGCGGGGCCCCAGCACCGATGCGAGAGACGTTTACGACGCCCCCCACCCCCGCCAACAGCCCCCCGTCCCGGCGCCGCCGTTCTTTCGGAACAAGCGGGCTCGAGTGAATGCCGGCTTGCCGTGCCGCTAACAGGGTTAGCGCCGGGCCGGAACGGACAGGTGCGCGTTGGCCAGCGGCTGGGGAAACAACACCGCCGGCGCATGAGTGCTGTTCGTGCTCCTTCCGATCGTTTTCTTTTTCAGTTGCTCGCGGCGAAAGGGCACAGCCAGTGCGAATAAGGCTGTGACATCGGCCTGTCAGTGGGATTCTGCCGTCATGAATGACTTGTTTCAGCAGAGTTGCGCTAGTTGGAACAGAAACAGCGCGAATGAATAAAAAAAGAAAAATGTGATAACGTGCAGCGCATGCAACTGCGCCGATGCTATCTAATGTGTGACGTCACAACTGCCTATAAAATGTATGCGCTTTGTGAATAAAGGCGTTCTTGCTTTGTGGCCACTAGGTCATATCAGTGTTTTTTTGCCTTGTTTTGCTTCTTAACAACATTGCTTCACAATCAAAAAAAAAAAAAAAAAAAGAGCCCGTATAAAAGTGCAAAGGAAACAAATTTCAAAACGGAACATTCGTATACATCGTTACAATAATTTCCTTTTTTTTTTCCGGAATTGATATGGGCATTAGTGCTAACGATTCTTGACTGTGCGAGAATGGTTTGATGGCGAAGTTCGGAGGACGGGGCTTTCGATAGGCTGCTGACAATGATGTCTGTACAATTTTTACTGTTTGAACAAAAATATATTCTTCCATGTGCGCACTGTTGGACTTGCAATCTCATTTCGATATTCTTTCATCATGACACACCGCAAGCACCCTGAGGCGTCCTGGAAAACATCAACTGTGTACATGCTGCGCTCACTGGCTTTCGAAATCGAATAGTGTCATAATGTCTTCAAGAACTGAGAAGAAATATACAAAAACCTTTAAAAAATGATTGTAAAAGTCAAGTATATATGTCTATATATATAATATAAATATATATATATATATATATATATATATATATATATATATATATATATATGCCGCAGTTGCATCATGTGGTTCTCACATATTTGGTCATAAAGTTAGTGGCATTTTGCCATCTAACTAATTCCTTTTCTTTCGTCAAGTCACGCCCGCCTCATCAGGTAATTTAGCTGAAGAGGCAAAATTGTGCTTTATCTGCCTCAAGTGATTATTACAGCAGAACTTCTTATTAGAACAGCTGTCGTTACGCATGTTAAATCATTCTTGATCAAGGCCGGTACGCCGGCTGAAACGTCGAAATTAAAGCTGTTGCGTCTTTCAACATGGATTCCTTCCTATATTTGAACATACGTTTTAAGGAGAGTAGGCGATGTTATACGTTGTACCGCCTCCTGTATTAGACCGCGTTAAAATCACATGAAAACTTCTGTTAGCGCTCCTACTGCGCGCTGGTATCAGGACTGGCTCACAAAGTCACCCCCACTCTTGATTTATCTGTCTCCTGGATCAGCACCTTTTACTCATCCACACAGTCGTCCACACAAAGGGGGGGGGGGGTATATATAATACTACATAGATAGTGTTATAATAAGCACTTACGGCAGATAGCACAATTCTCCCTCTACAGCTGGATTACCTGATGAGGCGAAAAATACTTGACGCAACAAATCACAGAGTCAATTAGACAGATGGCAAAATTCCACTAACGTTATGACCAACTGCATTAGGGCACATGCTTCAACTGAGGCATTCGTGAGAGGGCTTAAGGCGTGTTCAGACTAGCCCCGGTTTCAAAGCACCCGAACCCGAAAAGCAAGGCGAAAACGTTGGCGTTCGACGCATTATTTCTCCCACAAAGAAAGTGTTTCTTGTGCACT
Source organism: Dermacentor silvarum (assembly GCF_013339745.2). Taxonomy (NCBI): domain Eukaryota; kingdom Metazoa; phylum Arthropoda; class Arachnida; order Ixodida; family Ixodidae; genus Dermacentor; species Dermacentor silvarum. Next base: position 27,046 of record NW_023605976.1, read on the forward strand.
GCGCGGAAAAAACTACCAGAAACGCCAATGTGATGCGCACCGGTTTGGAGCAATATGCATAGAATATTTCCCAATGCTACTGTAACTGCACTAAGTACGCGCACACTGGCTATCACCAGGATTGATACGTTCTAAATTGACTGTACAATTGCGGTAAACACTAAATGAGACACCAAAATCTCCCCACCCCATCCCTCATCCAGACAAAAAAAAAAGCATGATAGAATCATCACATAAAATCATTTCAATGGAGTCATTCTCCATGCCAAATTAGTCACAACAAAACAGTCAAACAACAGACGGCTGAGAAAAAAATTGGAGGGCGCTTCAGCTTCGCCTTTAAAAGTTGAACACGATAGCACTCAAATATTCCTGACTGCTTCTCACGCTTCCCGGCAACTGGAGCATATGTAACCGGAATGTTTACCGGGCAATGCTGGCGGCGAACGCTATGCACGAAGGGGAGCTTTCTGGTAGAAACACGGCCTCTTGCGTGGGCCGATCATTCGTTATTATTGCGATAGCAATGCTATGGACACTCCAAAGCAGATTTCTGCCGTGGGCGTCGCCGTCGTCGTCGCCGTGAGGTTCCGTATGACGTCAACGGCGATGAAAGCGTCGCCGCGCTGGGGACGCTGTATGCGCGAGTGAAAGGGCGCGAGGGGGGCGCGCTCTCACGGGGAGCAAGCGCACGTAGGAGAACAAACGCGCGTTCTACGCCGTGCTCCCTGAAGGGCTGCAGAATTAAGCGTCTCTTTCCTCCTTTGCATATATAGAGAGCAAACGCGACTTTTTCCGTCGCGCAAAAGGCTGTGGGTCGACTGGAGGGAGAGAGAGGGGAGGCGACGTTTAGCTGCGGCACCAAATGCGTACTTATATAAAAACGCCGCGCGCGTTCAGTGCGAACGCGGGCAACTACTATAAAACTACTATCCTCACTCCGTATAGCTCTCTACTAATTTGCTATCGCAATTGATGCTTCGCCTTTCGGGTGAAACTGCGACAATTTTTTTTTGTTACGCACTTTTAACATTTCAGTATCAGAACATTTAACACAAAAGACATGCGCTGTCGGTGTTTTGTTTCATGACATTTGCTTTTGGGCTGTCATTCTGAAAATTTCGAAGAACAACCTTGTAAAGAATGTAAGACAAGGTATGAGCAACTTTAATGATAGAAGAACTTTAGTGCCGTATAGAATATATACGGCAATTGTCTGCGACACGGGACCCTTAACGTTGTCGCGTTAATATCCTTCAGTAAGTACGGCGGGCGCGATCTAAACCAAGGTTTGCAAGGTTGCGAGTGAGCGCTTTCTCAAGCAACAGTTTTGATGGTGCGCGAGTCGTTTTCAGCGAACCGCTAGCCGAGACACGCGCCGGCGCGTGACAGAAGGCCACTGGCTCCAACGTTAGCCGTAGACGCAGATCGACTTGCACACCATCAGAACTTTGGTTTGAGGAAATGCACATATGGAGCGCCGGGCGCAGACGCGGACAACTTTGTAAACACTTCACTAACTTTAGTTCTCCCCACAAGTTCGTTCTAATAGATAAATGATGTGCCGCAAGGGGCACAAAAATAACAAAAAAAAGATTTTGCCAGCTAATTTCGTATTCGAGAGTGGTTAAACACACAACCTTGGAGTACGCTTAAGTTTCGCCTTTAAAAGAGTAGAACGCGATAGCGTTATTGGACGCCGTTGACGCCGGCACCGACACCGTATGTTCTGCGACATGGGGCCCGATCAAAATTTAGATAGGCTCGGTTTTCAACATTCCCCTCAATGTTGCCTAGAACCAAAGCACAGCGAAACACCATCAGAATTGGAGGGCGCTTAAGCTTCGCCTTTAAGAGTGGAACACGATAGCATTCAAAGATTCCTGACTGCTTCTCACGCTTCTCGGCAACTGGAGCTTATGTAACCGTAATGCTTACCGGGAAATGCTGACAGCGAAAGCTATGCACGAAGGGGAGCTTCCTGGTAGAAACACGGCCTTTTGCGTGGGCCGATCATTCGTTATTGTTTCGCAGTTTTAATATTTCAGTATCAGAAGATTTAACATAAAAGGCATGCGCTGTCGGTGTTTTGTTTCATGACATTTGTTTTTGGGCTGTCATTCTGAAAATTTCGAGGAATAACTTTCTAAAGAATGTAAGACAAGGTATGAGCATCTTTAATGATAGAAGAACTTTAGTGCCGTATAGAATATATACGGCAATTTTCTGCGACACGGGTCCCTTAACGTTGTCGCGTTAATATCCTTCAGTAAGTACGGCTGGCGCGATCTAAACCAAGGTTTGCAAGGTTGCGAGCGAGCGCTTTCTCAAGGAACAGTTTTGATGGTGCGCGAGTCGTTTTCAGCGAACCGCTAGCCGAGACACGCGCCGGCGCGTGACAGAAGGCCACTGGCTCCAACGTTAGCCGTAGAGGCAGATCGACTTGCACACCATCAGAACTTTGGTTTGAGGAAATGCACATATGGAGCGCCGGGCGCAGACGCAGACAACTTTGTAAACACTTCATCAACTTTAGTTCTCACCACAAGTTCGTTCTAATAGATAAATGATGTGCCGCAAGGGGCACAAAAATAACAAAAAAAAAAGATTTTGCCAGCTAATTTCGTAATTCGAGAGTGGTTAAACACACAACCTTGGAGTACGCTTAAGTTTCGCCTTTAAAAGAGTAGAACGCGATAGCGTTATTGGACGCCGTTGACGCCGGCACCGACACCGTATGTTCTGCGACATGGGGCCCGATCAAAATTTAGATAGGCTCGGTTTTCAACATTCCCCTCAATGTTGCCTAGAACCAAAGCACAGCGAAACACCATCAGAATTGGAGGGCGCTTAAGCTTCGCCTTTAAGAGTGGAACACGATAGCATTCAAAGATTCCTGACTGCTTCTCACGCTTCTCGGCAACTGGAGCTTATGTAACCGTAATGCTTACCGGGAAATGCTGACAGCGAAAGCTATGCACGAAGGGGAGCTTCCTGGTAGAAACACGGCCTTTTGCGTGGGCCGATCATTCGTTATTGTTTCGCAGTTTTAATATTTCAGTATCAGAAGATTTAACATAAAAGGCATGCGCTGTCGGTGTTTTGTTTCATGACATTTGTTTTTGGGCTGTCATTCTGAAAATTTCGAGGAATAACTTTCTAAAGAATGTAAGACAAGGTATGAGCATCTTTAATGATAGAAGAACTTTAGTGCCGTATAGAATATATACGGCAATTTTCTGCGACACGGGTCCCTTAACGTTGTCGCGTTAATATCCTTCAGTAAGTACGGCTGGCGCGATCTAAACCAAGGTTTGCAAGGTTGCGAGCGAGCGCTTTCTCAAGGAACAGTTTTGATGGTGCGCGAGTCGTTTTCAGCGAACCGCTAGCCGAGACACGCGCCGGCGCGTGACAGAAGGCCACTGGCTCCAACGTTAGCCGTAGAGGCAGATCGACTTGCACACCATCAGAACTTTGGTTTGAGGAAATGCACATATGGAGCGCCGGGCGCAGACGCAGACAACTTTGTAAACACTTCATCAACTTTAGTTCTCACCACAAGTTCGTTCTAATAGATAAATGATGTGCCGCAAGGGGCACAAAATAACAAAAAAAAAGATTTTGGCCAGCTACTTTTACGAATTCGAGAGTGGTTAAACACACAACCTTGTTGTACGTTTAAGTTTCGCCTTTAAAAGAGTAGAACGCGATAGCGTTATTGGACGCCGTTGACGCCGGCACCGACACCGTATTTTCTGCGACATGGGGCCCGATCAAAATTTAGAAAGGCTCGGTTTTCAACCTTCCCCTCAATGTTGCCTAGAACCAAAGTACAGCGAAACACCATCAGAATTGGAGGGCGCTTAAGCTTCGCCTTTAATAGTGGAACACGATAGCATTCAAAGATTCCTGACTGCTTCTCACGCTTCTCGGCAACTGGAGCTTATGTAACCGTAATGCTTACCGGGAAATGCTGACAGCGAAAGCTATGCACGAAGGGGAGCTTCCTGGTAGAAACACGGCCTTTTGCGTGGGCCGATCATTCGTTATTGTTTCGCAGTTTTAATATTTCAGTATCAGAAGACTTAACATAAAAGGCATGCGCTGTCGGTGTTTTGTTTCATGACATTTGTTTTTGGGCTGTCATTCTGAAAATTTCGAGGAATAACTTTCTAAAGAATGTAAGACAAGGTATGAGCATCTTTAATGATAGAAGAACTTTAGTGCCGTATAGAATATATACGGCAATTTTCTGCGACACGGGTCCCTTAACGTTGTCGCGTTAATATCCTTCAGTAAGTACGGCTGGCGCGATCTAAACCAAGGTTTGCAAGGTTGCGAGCGAGCGCTTTCTCAAGGAACAGTTTTGATGGTGCGCGAGTCGTTTTCAGCGAACCGCTAGCCGAGACACGCGCCGGCGCGTGACAGAAGGCCACTGGCTCCAACGTTAGCCGTAGAGGCAGATCGACTTGCACACCATCAGAACTTTGGTTTGAGGAAATGCACATATGGAGCGCCGGGCGCAGACGCAGACAACTTTGTAAACACTTCATCAACTTTAGTTCTCACCACAAGTTCGTTCTAATAGATAAATGATGTGCCGCAAGGGGCACAAAAATAACAAAAAAAAAAAAGATTTTGCCAGCTACTTTCGAATTCGAGAGTGGTTAAACACACAACCTTGTTGTACGTTTAAGTTTCGCCTTTAAAAGAGTAGAACGCGATAGCGTTATTGGACGCCGTTGACGCCGGCACCGACACCGTATTTTCTGCGACATGGGGCCCGATCAAAATTTAGAAAGGCTCGGTTTTCAACCTTCCCCTCAATGTTGCCTAGAAACAAAGTACAGCGAAACACCATCAGAATTGGAGGGCGCTTAAGCTTCGCCTTTAATAGTGGAACACGATAGCATTCAAAGATTCCTGACTGCTTCTCACGCTTCTCGGCAACTGGAGCTTATGTAACCGTAATGCTTACCGGGAAATGCTGACAGCGAAAGCTATGCACGAAGGGGAGCTTCCTGGTAGAAACACGGCCTTTTGCGTGGGCCGATCATTCGTTATTGTTTCGCAGTTTTAATATTTCAGTATCAGAAGATTTAACATAAAAGGCATGCGCTGTCGGTGTTTTGTTTCATGACATTTGTTTTTGGGCTGTCATTCTGAAAATTTCGAGGAATAACTTTCTAAAGAATGTAAGACAAGGTATGAGCATCTTTAATGATAGAAGAACTTTAGTGCCGCATAGAATATATACGGCAATTTTCTGCGACACGGGTCCCTTAACGTTGTCGCGTTAATATCCTTCAGTAAGTACGGCTGGCGCGATCTAAACCAAGGTTTGCAAGGTTGCGAGCGAGCGCTTTCTCAAGGAACAGTTTTGATGGTGCGCGAGTCGTTTTCAGCGAACCGCTAGCCGAGACACGCGCCGGCGCGTGACAGAAGGCCACTGGCTCCAACGTTAGCCGTAGAGGCAGATCGACTTGCACACCATCAGAACTTTGGTTTGAGGAAATGCACATATGGAGCGCCGGGCGCAGACGCAGACAACTTTGTAAACACTTCATCAACTTTAGTTCTCACCACAAGTTCGTTCTAATAGATAAATGATGTGCCGCAAGGGGCACAAAAATAACAAAAAAAAAAGATTTTGCCAGCTACTTTCGAATTCGAGAGTGGTTAAACACACAACCTTGTTGTACGTTTAAGTTTCGCCTTTAAAAGAGTAGAACGCGATAGCGTTATTGGACGCCGTTGACGCCGGAACCGACACCGTATTTTCTGCGACATGGGGCCCGATCAAAATTTAGAAAGGCTCGGTTTTCAACCTTCCCCTCAATGTTGCCTAGAACCAAAGTACAGCGAAACACCATCAGAATTGGAGGGCGCTTAAGCTTCGCCTTTAATAGTGGAACACGATAGCATTCAAGATTCCTGACTGCTTCTCACGCTTCTCGGCAACTGGAGCTTATGTAACCGTAATGCTTACCGGGAAATGCTGACAGCGAAAGCTATGCACGAAGGGGAGCTTCCTGGTAGAAACACGGCCTTTTGCGTGGGCCGATCATTCGTTATTGTTTCGCAGTTTTAATATTTCAGTATCAGAAGATTTAACATAAAAGGCATGCGCTGTCGGTGTTTTGTTTCATGACATTTGTTTTTGGGCTGTCATTCTGAAAATTTCGAGGAATAACTTTCTAAAGAATGTAAGACAAGGTATGAGCATCTTTAATGATAGAAGAACTTTAGTGCCGCATAGAATATATACGGCAATTTTCTGCGACACGGGTCCCTTAACGTTGTCGCGTTAATATCCTTCAGTAAGTACGGCTGGCGCGATCTAAACCAAGGTTTGCAAGGTTGCGAGCGAGCGCTTTCTCAAGGAACAGTTTTGATGGTGCGCGAGTCGTTTTCAGCGAACCGCTAGCCGAGACACGCGCCGGCGCGTGACAGAAGGCCACTGGCTCCAACGTTAGCCGTAGAGGCAGATCGACTTGCACACCATCAGAACTTTGGTTTGAGGAAATGCACATATGGAGCGCCGGGCGCAGACGCAGACAACTTTGTAAACACTTCATCAACTTTAGTTCTCACCACAAGTTCGTTCTAATAGATAAATGATGTGCCGCAAGGGGCACAAAAATAACAAAAAAAAAAAGATTTTGCCAGCTACTTTCGAATTCGAGAGTGGTTAAACACACAACCTTGTTGTACGTTTAAGTTTCGCCTTTAAAAGAGTAGAACGCGATAGCGTTATTGGACGCCGTTGACGCCGGCACCGACACCGTATTTTCTGCGACATGGGGCCCGATCAAAATTTAGAAAGGCTCGGTTTTCAACCTTCCCCTCAATGTTGCCTAGAACCAAAGTACAGCGAAACACCATCAGAATTGGAGGGCGCTTAAGCTTCGCCTTTAATAGTGGAACACGATAGCATTCAAGATTCCTGACTGCTTCTCACGCTTCTCGGCAACTGGAGCTTATGTAACCGTAATGCTTACCGGGAAATGCTGACAGCGAAAGCTATGCACGAAGGGGAGCTTCCTGGTAGAAACACGGCCTTTTGCGTGGGCCGATCATTCGTTATTGTTTCGCAGTTTTAATATTTCAGTATCAGAAGATTTAACATAAAAGGCATGCGCTGTCGGTGTTTTGTTTCATGACATTTGTTTTTGGGCTGTCATTCTGAAAATTTCGAGGAATAACTTTCTAAAGAATGTAAGACAAGGTATGAGCATCTTTAATGATAGAAGAACTTTAGTGCCGCATAGAATATATACGGCAATTTTCTGCGACACGGGTCCCTTAACGTTGTCGCGTTAATATCCTTCAGTAAGTACGGCTGGCGCGATCTAAACCAAGGTTTGCAAGGTTGCGAGCGAGCGCTTTCTCAAGGAACAGTTTTGATGGTGCGCGAGTCGTTTTCAGCGAACCGCTAGCCGAGACACGCGCCGGCGCGTGACAGAAGGCCACTGGCTCCAACGTTAGCCGTAGAGGCAGATCGACTTGCACACCATCAGAACTTTGGTTTGAGGAAATGCACATATGGAGCGCCGGGCGCAGACGCAGACAACTTTGTAAACACTTCATCAACTTTAGTTCTCACCACAAGTTCGTTCTAATAGATAAATGATGTGCCGCAAGGAGCACAAAAATAACAAAAAAAAAAAGATTTTGCCAGCTAATTTCGTATTCGAGAGTGGTTAAACACACAACCTTGGAGTACGCTTAAGTATCGCCTTTAAAAGAGTAGAACGCGATAGCGTTATTGGACGCCGTTGACGCCCGCACCGACACAGTATGTTCTGCGACATGGGGCCCGATCAAAATTTAGAAAGGCTCGGTTTTCAACATTCCCCTCAATGTTGCCTAGAACCAAAGTACAGCGAAACACCATCAGAATTGGAGGGCGCTTAAGCTTCGCCTTTAAGAGTGGAACACGATAGCATTCAAGGATTCCTGACTGCTTCTCACGCTTCTCGGCAACTGGAGCTTATGTAACCGTAATGCTTACCGGGAAATGCTGACAGCGAAAGCTATGCACGAAGGGGAGCTTCCTGGTAGAAACACGGCCTTTTGCGTGGGCCGATCATTCGTTATTGTTTCGCAGTTTTAATATTTCAGTATCAGAAGATTTAACATAAAAGGCATGCGCTGTCGGTGTTTTGTTTCATGACATTTGTTTTTGGGCTGTCATTCTGAAAATTTCGAGGAATAACTTTCTAAAGAATGTAAGACAAGGTATGAGCATCTTTAATGATAGAAGAACTTTAGTGCCGTATAGAATATATACGGCAATTTTCTGCGACACGGGTCCCTTAACGTTGTCGCGTTAATATCCTTCAGTAAGTACGGCTGGCGCGATCTAAACCAAGGTTTGCAAGGTTGCGAGCGAGCGCTTTCTCAAGGAACAGTTTTGATGGTGCGCGAGTCGTTTTCAGCGAACCGCTAGCCGAGACACGCGCCGGCGCGTGACAGAAGGCCACTGGCTCCAACGTTAGCCGTAGAGGCAGATCGACTTGCACACCATCAGAACTTTGGTTTGAGGAAATGCACATATGGAGCGCCGGGCGCAGACGCAGACAACTTTGTAAACACTTCATCAACTTTAGTTCTCACCACAAGTTCGTTCTAATAGATAAATGATGTGCCGCAAGGGGCACAAAAATAACAAAAAAAAAAGATTTTGCCAGCTACTTTCGAATTCGAGAGTGGTTAAACACACAACCTTGTTGTACGTTTAAGTTTCGCCTTTAAAAGAGTAGAACGCGATAGCGTTATTGGACGCCGTTGACGCCGGAACCGACACAGTATGTTCTGCGACATGGGGCCCGATCAAAATTTAGAAAGGCTCGGTTTTCAACATTCCCCTCAATGTTGCCTAGAACCAAAGTACAGCGAAACACCATCAGAATTGGAGGGCGCTTAAGCTTCGCCTTTAAGAGTGGAACACGATAGCATTCAAGGATTCCTGACTGCTTCTCACGCTTCTCGGCAACTGGAGCTTATGTAACCGTAATGCTTACCGGGAAATGCTGACAGCGAAAGCTATGCACGAAGGGGAGCTTCCTGGTAGAAACACGGCCTTTTGCGTGGGCCGATCATTCGTTATTGTTTCGCAGTTTTAATATTTCAGTATCAGAAGATTTAACATAAAAGGCATGCGCTGTCGGTGTTTTGTTTCATGACATTTGTTTTTGGGCTGTCATTCTGAAAATTTCGAGGAATAACTTTCTAAAGAATGTAAGACAAGGTATGAGCATCTTTAATGATAGAAGAACTTTAGTGCCGCATAGAATATATACGGCAATTTTCTGCGACACGGGTCCCTTAACGTTGTCGCGTTAATATCCTTCAGTAAGTACGGCTGGCGCGATCTAAACCAAGGTTTGCAAGGTTGCGAGCGAGCGCTTTCTCAAGGAACAGTTTTGATGGTGCGCGAGTCGTTTTCAGCGAACCGCTAGCCGAGACACGCGCCGGCGCGTGACAGAAGGCCACTGGCTCCAACGTTAGCCGTAGAGGCAGATCGACTTGCACACCATCAGAACTTTGGTTTGAGGAAATGCACATATGGAGCGCCGGGCGCAGACGCAGACAACTTTGTAAACACTTCATCAACTTTAGTTCTCACCACAAGTTCGTTCTAATAGATAAATGATGTGCCGCAAGGGGCACAAAAATAACAAAAAAAAGATTTTGCCAGCTACTTTCGAATTCGAGAGTGGTTAAACACACAACCTTGTTGTACGTTTAAGTTTCGCCTTTAAAAGAGTAGAACGCGATAGCGTTATTGGACGCCGTTGACGCCGGCACCGACACCGTATTTTCTGCGACATGGGGCCCGATCAAAATTTAGAAAGGCTCGGTTTTCAACCTTCCCCTCAATGTTGCCTAGAACCAAAGTACAGCGAAACACCATCAGAATTGGAGGGCGCTTAAGCTTCGCCTTTAATAGTGGAACACGATAGCATTCAAAGATTCCTGACTGCTTCTCACGCTTCTCGGCAACTGGAGCTTATGTAACCGTAATGCTTACCGGGAAATGCTGACAGCGAAAGCTATGCACGAAGGGGAGCTTCCTGGTAGAAACACGGCCTTTTGCGTGGGCCGATCATTCGTTATTGTTTCGCAGTTTTAATATTTCAGTATCAGAAGATTTAACATAAAAGGCATGCGCTGTCGGTGTTTTGTTTCATGACATTTGTTTTTGGGCTGTCATTCTGAAAATTTCGAGGAATAACTTTCTAAAGAATGTAAGACAAGGTATGAGCATCTTTAATGATAGAAGAACTTTAGTGCCGCATAGAATATATACGGCAATTTTCTGCGACACGGGTCCCTTAACGTTGTCGCGTTAATATCCTTCAGTAAGTACGGCTGGCGCGATCTAAACCAAGGTTTGCAAGGTTGCGAGCGAGCGCTTTCTCAAGGAACAGTTTTGATGGTGCGCGAGTCGTTTTCAGCGAACCGCTAGCCGAGACACGCGCCGGCGCGTGACAGAAGGCCACTGGCTCCAACGTTAGCCGTAGAGGCAGATCGACTTGCACACCATCAGAACTTTGGTTTGAGGAAATGCACATATGGAGCGCCGGGCGCAGACGCAGACAACTTTGTAAACACTTCATCAACTTTAGTTCTCACCACAAGTTCGTTCTAATAGATAAATGATGTGCCGCAAGGGGCACAAAAATAACAAAAAAAAAAGATTTTGCCAGCTACTTTCGAATTCGAGAGTGGTTAAACACACAACCTTGTTGTACGTTTAAGTTTCGCCTTTAAAAGAGTAGAACGCGATAGCGTTATTGGACGCCGTTGACGCCGGCACCGACACCGTATTTTCTGCGACATGGGGCCCGATCAAAATTTAGAAAGGCTCGGTTTTCAACCTTCCCCTCAATGTTGCCTAGAACCAAAGTACAGCGAAACACCATCAGAATTGGAGGGCGCTTAAGCTTCGCCTTTAAGAGTGGAACACGATAGCATTCAAAGATTCCTGACTGCTTCTCACGCTTCTCGGCAACTGGAGCTTATGTAACCGTAATGCTTACCGGGAAATGCTGACAGCGAAAGCTATGCACGAAGGGGAGCTTCCTGGTAGAAACACGGCCTTTTGCGTGGGCCGATCATTCGTTATTGTTTCGCAGTTTTAATATTTCAGTATCAGAAGATTTAACATAAAAGGCATGCGCTGTCGGTGTTTTGTTTCATGACATTTGTTTTTGGGCTGTCATTCTGAAAATTTCGAGGAATAACTTTCTAAAGAATGTAAGACAAGGTATGAGCATCTTTAATGATAGAAGAACTTTAGTGCCGCATAGAATATATACGGCAATTTTCTGCGACACGGGTCCCTTAACGTTGTCGCGTTAATATCCTTCAGTAAGTACGGCTGGCGCGATCTAAACCAAGGTTTGCAAGGTTGCGAGCGAGCGCTTTCTCAAGGAACAGTTTTGATGGTGCGCGAGTCGTTTTCAGCGAACCGCTAGCCGAGACACGCGCCGGCGCGTGACAGAAGGCCACTGGCTCCAACGTTAGCCGTAGAGGCAGATCGACTTGCACACCATCAGAACTTTGGTTTGAGGAAATGCACATATGGAGCGCCGGGCGCAGACGCAGACAACTTTGTAAACACTTCATCAACTTTAGTTCTCACCACAAGTTCGTTCTAATAGATAAATGATGTGCCGCAAGGGCTTTCGAATTCGAGAGTGGTTAAACACACAACCTTGTTGTACGTTTAAGTTTCGCCTTTAAAAGAGTAGAACGCGATAGCGTTATTGGACGCCGTTGACGCCGGCACCGACACCGTATTTTCTGCGACATGGGGCCCGATCAAAATTTAGAAAGGCTCGGTTTTCAACCTTCCCCTCAATGTTGCCTAGAACCAAAGTACAGCGAAACACCATCAGAATTGGAGGGCGCTTAAGCTTCGCCTTTAATAGTGGAACACGATAGCATTCAAAGATTCCTGACTGCTTCTCACGCTTCTCGGCAACTGGAGCTTATGTAACCGTAATGCTTACCGGGAAATGCTGACAGCGAAAGCTATGCACGAAGGGGAGCTTCCTGGTAGAAACACGGCCTTTTGCGTGGGCCGATCATTCGTTATTGTTTCGCAGTTTTAATATTTCAGTATCAGAAGATTTAACATAAAAGGCATGCGCTGTCGGTGTTTTGTTTCATGACATTTGTTTTTGGGCTGTCATTCTGAAAATTTCGAGGAATAACTTTCTAAAGAATGTAAGACAAGGTATGAGCATCTTTAATGATAGAAGAACTTTAGTGCCGCATAGAATATATACGGCAATTTTCTGCGACACGGGTCCCTTAACGTTGTCGCGTTAATATCCTTCAGTAAGTACGGCTGGCGCGATCTAAACCAAGGTTTGCAAGGTTGCGAGCGAGCGCTTTCTCAAGGAACAGTTTTGATGGTGCGCGAGTCGTTTTCAGCGAACCGCTAGCCGAGACACGCGCCGGCGCGTGACAGAAGGCCACTGGCTCCAACGTTAGCCGTAGAGGCAGATCGACTTGCACACCATCAGAACTTTGGTTTGAGGAAATGCACATATGGAGCGCCGGGCGCAGACGCGGACAACTTTGTAAACACTTCATTGACTTTTGTTCTCACCACAAGTTCGTTCTAATAGATAAATGATGTGCCGCAAGGAGCACAAAAAAAAAAGATTTTGCCAGCTACTTTCAAATTCGAGAGTGGTTAAACACACAACCTTGTTGTACGTTTAAGTTTCGCCTTTAAAAGAGTAGAACGCGATAGCATTATTGGACGCCGCTGTCGCAGGCACCGACACCGTATTTTCTGCGACATGGGGCCCGATCAAAATTTAGAGAGGCTCGGTTTTCAACCTTCCCCTCAATGTTGCCTAGAACCAAAGTACAGCGAAACACCATCAGAACTGGAGGGCGCTTAAGCCTCGCCTTTAAGAGTGGAACGCGATAGCATTCAAAGATCCTTGGCTGCTTATCAGGCTTTTTTCACGTATATTCAAATTACAATCCGACGCTATCACGTCTGTAGGTTGTGGTTACGTCATACTTTACAATTTTTCTGACGGATTTTACTTTGAGAAATTCAATTTTTTTCACTGACGCCTTGCGCCACGCGAAGAGCCCGCGCGGTCGGTGTGGTTCGGGATGATGTGGTTCGGCATGATTATTTCTGCCAAACGCCGATGCTTACGCCGACGCCAACGCCGGTTTTTTTGCGACACGGGGCCCTTAACGCTATCGCGTTAATGCCGGCACCGTTTTCTCCGAGCGGAACATTGCGGGCTGAAAGTGGATGCAGGGGGGTCCACTTGTCTCGCCCAGCCTCGTGCTTCACTTACGACGGCAGCCAACACGAGCGTCGACGCTCCTTCTGCCATCCAAACCAGGAACTTCAGAAAGTTTTCGATGAACGCGTGATTTCGCGAACATTGACATGTCAACAAAACGAAACCCGAGGTGGGGTAAATAACCCTGAGGCATCTCGATCCCTGTGTCGGTTGCCGTAGTGTACTAGAGGGAGAAGTAGTCTCGCCACTCAGGTGAGGCTGCTGTGCGGGGGAGGGTTCTCTTCAACGCGCCCCTCGCAGTACCAAGGGGGGAGGGGGGGATCAATTAACGGGGTCCGGGGCAGCTCAGAGGCGCCCTAATGGAGCGACCCGCCCAGGCGCAGTCGCGGAATCAATGGAGGCCCGCGAGCGATTGGGCCGCCTTCTATCGCGTGCGCGGCCCTTCTCCCAAATCTGCGCCAGCGTTCCGAACCAGCGGACGCCGAGCTCGCCGCTTCAACGTCCCGCCGGGCGCGGGCCGCGCCAGGACCCGGGGGTGCCGACAGTGACGCATGGCTTTCGGCGCAATTAATCAGGAACCTTCGTTCCCTCCGCACGCCTTTCCCAAAGCCCCCTCGTACCCTCTTGTTTTTTGTATGTGTATTTGTTTTCCCCGCTTTTGTCTCAGCGCCACTGCTGCCGTGCGGCGGCGTCGCTACCAGGCAGCGATTTTTCACCGCGGCTAGAGCCGGCACAATGGCGCTGTCTGGAGGGCGACCAGAGCGAGGCCGCCTTTTCGGTGAGCCCAACACCGCGGAGACCCCACATGCAAAAAAGCGCCGGCGCTGCTGCGAGTGCGCGCGGTCTCGGCGCAAGCAGGCACCTCTTCCATTGGCTGCTCTCCTTTTGCACGCTTCGCCTAGCACTGATCCCCAGACTGGAGATTCGCGTTCTTTTTGTTATTCCATCTTTGGGCGCGGCTCACATGCTCGTCTCTAAGCTCCCAATTCATTCCACGCGACGGGGAGAATCTTTACAAGTGGGAGGCGATACAAACGCGATGTGTAACGCCCATATGTTGCTTATGCGACATTCACGGTTGGAACCTGGGTTCCTGCTCAGATTAGGTCAAAGGCCTTCGACACTGGAGTTGAACATGGACGGCTAAGTGGATATGCGGACTTTCATTTGATGTTGCGAACACACACAAACACACACACACACACACACACACACACACACACACACACACACACACACACACACACACACACACACACACACACACACACACACACACACACACACACACACACACACACACACACACACACACACACACACACACACACACGCACACACACACGCACACACGCACGCACTCACGCACGCACGCATGCACGCACGCATGCACGCACGAAGGCACCGAAATTTTTGCTGCGCAACAAAACGGAGTTCGTGAAGGTCAAAAGCTTCTTCACATAACAGCCCCGTGCTGCGGAGCAGCCTCGGCGGCAGGCGTACATTTATGGTACCTAATAGCGGAAGCATACTAATACCCCTGACACACGGGCACTCTAAAGTCCTTTAGGTAAGGGGACACCTACCGGAAAGGCGTTCAAGCGCAGTGACACACGACAATGGAGTATCTCCCTCCCGGCAAAGTTCCTTTGCGGGAAATAAGATCGGGCATCTACTTTTCGAGCGGAAAGGTGTACAGCGTGCACAACTCATCAATAGAAGAAAACCTGTTACATAACTAAGGTGCCCTGTAAGTCTTTGTTTTAGCTTGGAAAATGTTTATATTTTAGCGGTAATGCGATTTGTCGAACAGTGAAGATTTACTCTAGCTATACTCTCAAACGCCCGCACCACGTCGCTAGCGCCGCGATGTTAAATTCCCAATATGCCCATTTTAAGCCATCAAAAATGGGAAAAAAATGTTTTTAAGTTCTACAATCACTAAATGTAATCTACATGCGCAGCTTCTTGTAAATGTTTTCTCTGTTGCTGCTTTAACAAGCAGCGCTTTTTTTTTTCTTTTTTTGCGGCGTTCATTTGAGGAACCACCTAAAGAAGTTAGTGCGCTGCCGTGTGTCATCGGCGCAACTCCTTTCTGCAAAGGGTCCTTTGGAGTAACAAAATGGGTTACCTGCAAAGGACTTTACTTTTGCCCGTGTGTCAGGGGTATAAGACCATTGATTTTGCAGAAACTAAATTCCCGTAACTTGAACAATTATCTGATCGGGTTGGACACTTAAAGTAGCAATACTATAGAGCATAGTGCCTTTGCCACTTTTATTTCCATCTGTACTATCCAATGAATCAAAATTAAAAAGCGAGGAAAAAAAAAGAGAGAGATGGTAAGAAGAGAGACAAGCGCTCTCCTTATTTTATACCATATAATGAACTAACTCCTCTAACTCTTTCAAGCCCTTACTGTCTTGTCAAGCTATCTCAAATGAATGTTTCTGAATGGCTGGGCTGCACGCGCTGCAGGACAACAGCTGCTACTTCCAAGGAAATGTTTGTGAGGTGTTGCCAAGCTGAGCCAAGTTACAGAAAAAGAGAGAGACAGACGGTTGGGGTGGGAATCTAGCGATGTGCCCGGCTACTTGTTATTAAAAACGCTTCACAGCCACCTCCGCGAGGCTTACGGCATTTCTCACCAGCTTTTCGCTCTTCCACTATACGCTTTGCAGCACGAAAAGAGCCGTGCTTCGACGCGACAAAAGTGGGGAGGTGAAGAAGGCGGCGACAGACACGGCCAATCATTGGCCCGAGGCGCTCGAAAGAAGTTGATGCCGCCAGAAAAGCCCAAAACGCGCTCGAGAGACATCGTTCTGCTGAACGTCAAGGGCTTCGGCTGACAAGAGAGGCCAGCTTCAACACTGTGCTTCTGACTCTTCAAAGAGCTAGCAGTCTTTTTTTTTTTTTTTTCGTTTTCTTAAGAAATCCGCCGCTACTTTCAACACCCTACGCTATTGCTTTTGTACAGAAGCCTCTTTGCGCTCCAGATCTCTGGAAGAATATTACGTACGAAAAAAAAAAAAAACGAAGGGGGGGGGGGGGGGGGCATGTACACATACACGATTTTATCCCTCTCTGTCCACGAGCGATAAACACGCCGTCGCGCACACACTTTCTGCGTGACGGAACAAACTTTTGTTTTTATTGAGTCGTCCCGAGAAAAAGAAGGTGCAGCAGACGCTTCCGGATTCCGGCAATAAAAAGCGTAGAAGAAATTTTTTCTTCTCTAACCTGGCGTAATGCAGACGCGGAACCACTCAAATACGCACTTTTCTGGGGCGAACGGTTCTGAAGAATAGCAGAGGGGATAACGGTATCACCGTCGAATGGGAGAGAGAGCACTGCTATAAGGGAGCAGTAACGAGGTTGACCAGGTTCAGCGCGGTTGGTCGCTCTGTACTGAGGCAGTAAAAAAAGTGACTAAAAATGATCAGAGTGAGGAGAGAAGGATAGCTGCCCTACATTGGTACACACACAGTGGAGAGTACATCATTACGTCACGAGCGGATAGCGGTCACATAGGCCAGTGGACTTAAGAAGGAAATGCCGCGGCGTTTTTGTGGCCTTCTCGAGCAGGGACGCACCGGCCCCACGGTCTCAATACTTTTTTTTCTTTTGTGAACGTTCCATGGCCTGTCGACACATGGCAGCGTAAACACAACCCTTCCTGTTGAATAAATATGAATCGTAGGACGTTGAGCAGCATTGAATGTTTTCCATCGCGCGATGCCAGTTGCAGTGAATTGAAATTCGTTGGCTTTTGACACGCACAGCATCGGCACACATATAGGTATAGCACAGCCGCAGGAGCAACGGGACCACTGGTGGACAGGAGTTCAGTATAGGCATAGCGCCGCTTTAGTCTTGCCACGTAAGCAAAGTGCATGAGAAAGCGCGCAAAAACCCGTACCTCCTGTATACGTGGATGATAGGCCTTGCGCGGTGTCCACGCAATAAACGCGCGCGAATCTTTGGCCATCGTATAAGTGCAAATGCTGGTTATTAAGTACAAAATGTATTAAAGCGAAAGCCAAGGATGTTGTCCACAGCAACACAGCAGTTCGCTATCCATCGCAATCGCACTGGCTTCAAAAGTAAGTTTGCCTTATTAGGTCGACATTTTATAAGAAAGCTTACTAACATTATTTTTGGTGTATAAGATATTTCCAATCTATATTTTTTTAGTCCTACCTCTATCCTGTTTTTGGAGTTTCGAACAGGCTCAAGTGTTCGGGACGTCGGAAACTAAGAGCTTTCACGATGATTCCCAGTGTTAAGACATTACCCGGATTTAGTAACTATCATACACTAAACCGACCGCGCTAAGTTTAATTCGTCAATATATGTTGAATTAATACCCATGCTATTTTTGTTAATAGTAAAGAGACATTGTAGTGCCGGAAGAACGCACAGCTGAGCGCAAGGAGACCGAGTCGATAGGCGAAATTACGCGTTCTCAATCAAGCCGACAAGTGTGCACCCCTCCAGACACTCTCATCGTGGTTGAACAGCGGATGCGCCGGCATGGCCAATCGATTCGTGTGAGCCCGTAACTATACGCACGCGTGTTCTCATACCTTGCGCGCAGGATGAGGCAGTGCGCGTAGACAGGCGCCTCCTCTCGGCCGACGAGGAAGACGACGTCGGCTGAGTCCCGGTCCTCCATGAGCCGGTGCAGGTCGTCCAGCAGCCGCGCCACACCGGCCAATGACTTGTCCGGGAAGTGCAGCGGCGTCGCCTGCGTCACGCGGCTCCCCATGGCCTACGCTGCGCGGGTCACAACAAACACGGGTCACACACTCGTCACCTCTGCTGCCTGCTGCTGCTGCTGCTGGCTCCGAACTGGCGCCGCATTCTCGAGCGACCATATTTGACGGTACACACGTTCACTCATGCCTGACGTATACCGTCTGTGTAAAACGTTCAAAGGCAACACCGTGCGTGACCTTATATCTTTCTGGGCCATGCACTCCCCCCGTGTAACTGAGGGCACTCGACAAACTTGGAGAGCACATATACTGAACAATTCTTACATACCTCTCTACCTGCGGAGCGTCGGTAGTGTTACAGAAGAAGTACTACACGCTGGGAAAGAACTATTATGGCAGCACGAGGAACTGTAGCGCAACCAGTAATTTATTTCGGAGGGTGTTTCAAACGTGCTCGTAACCTCAATGTGGCTGTTATAGATGCGAGTCGTCATATAAACCTTAAAATGTTTGGTGGTCTTCTTCATTTATTTGAAAGCATTTGTGTATTCGTGAGATTTGCGGACAATACCTCTACATTCCTGAAGTTGTGCGTGCACAACTTGTACGCGCGTAGATGGCGCGGTCCTGCAGCCCCGGAATCGCCTTTATTTTATTTATTTATTTATTTATTTATTTATTTATTTATTTATTTATTTATTTATTTATTTATTTATTTATTTATTTATTTATTTACTTTTAGTTTTGCAGCGTGCATGCTTCTTCATCGAAACGACGGCACTTTTGCAGTCAAGATTTCTCCCAGAAATCTTCACCGTAATAAAGCCTCCTTGATTTCTCCCAGAAAAAACACATTCACCAAATAAATGCAGGTGTGCAAAAATGTCGCCTATTGACTGATTTAAATAAACGGCACTGGAAATGTTTGTTCCGGCCGTTTGTGCATGACATGACGCTAGCGGCTTGGTTTTCAGCTATCCCGCTGAAAATATCCGCACTAGATGCAATGATGGTCGCACTAGACATGAACGCCAACTGCAGGATGCATGTATAACATTCATCAAAAGTTTCGAAGGCTCATTGTGGGCGGTAAGATCAGTCGCATGGACCTGTTATGCACAGCCCTATACAGTAGTAACTGTGCTTGACACTGCCAAGCACGAGTAAATGAGAAGCATTGCCCTTCTCATCATCCAAGCATTTGCAAAGACGAGAGCTCCACAGGGGTTGCATAACGCTACCCGAAACGGTGGGTTAGGTTAATCCTTCCGAAACTCCCGTGCAGTGAAGCTAACCACATAACTCTGGCTGATTAAAAAAAAAAAAAAAAAAGCTTTTCGTTCGCAACTGTTGTTTGCAATTGGCAGGCCACCTCCGCTAATTATACGTCCAGCGTCACAATTGTCTGGAAGCTGCTCTTACGAACAGTTCTAGCCTAAGAACGTTTTTATGAAGTCCTGGTTAACTATACCCTGCTTTACCTCTCTTTCTCTCTTGTTAAGGCATACGCATTGCTGTGCCGCTAAGCGGAACATAAAAATTTCTCAGGTTGACTGAAATTTGATTTGCTATAAATTCTAATAAGCCAGTAGAACCGGCAGGATATATGCTGCATGTATGCCACGAAACAACTTGAAGCGCAAACATTCTAGGGTAGAAAAAAGCACGCAGAACGAGCTACACGCATGACCTTGTCTTGAGCGCCTTTCTCCGTGATCGTGTTCGTTTGCCCTAAATTATTTTACGAGGACATCGTTGCTAACGAGAACATCTTGCTTACGAAAATTGTGCCCACAAGAACACATTTCAGGTGACATAGTCATTAGAAAAAAATGTCGCAGCTTCGCCCGAAAGGCGAAGCATCAATTGCGACAGCAAATTAGTAGAGGGCTATAAGGAGTAGGGATAGTATGCTTATCGGCTGCATAAACTTGACACATTCGCTTACTAACTGAATTAACAAGCGTGGTGTCAGCGCGCACAAGCAAACATGAATAGAACAAACTCGATGACCGCAGACAACCACTGTCAAAACTCTGGCGTGGGGAAGCGCGGCCGCTGCAGCGAGCGAAGGTCCGTGCGGTCTATCTCCAACGGAAACTGAGCGGCGTAATCACAGTGCATACAAAGGTCAGAGCCGTGTGCATGGAGATCGCTTGCAAGATACGGTGCGCGCGATAACATCGACAGCCCGTACTGGCGCAAAGTACAAGAACGCATTTGTTGGCAGAGTAAAAGTCGCCCCCCCCTCTCCCCCTCCCTCCCGCGCTGCCTTCCCGCTTTGCTCCTTTCGCGTGGGAGATTGCGTCGCCAGTTCCCCTTGCTGCCCGGTTGCAAGATACGCATTAGGTGCCGCAGCACAGCGTCGCCCCCCCCCCCTCCCTCCCTCCCTCCCATACCCCATGGGCCCTTCGCTCGACGGAAGTCGCGTTCGCTCTCCGTGACGGCGCGCGTCCCCCGCGCGCCTTCACTCGCACACACGGCGCGCGGCGACGATTTTATCGCCCTTGGACTTTATACGGAACCTCACGGCGACGGCGACGCCATAAATCCGCTTGAAGTGTCCATATAATTGCTATCGCAATAAAGCAACGACGAGTATAGCGATCGAATCTCGTCTAGGATGCTGCGTTTCATTGTCCGGCACCTCACTCGTCCCGACGGGACTAGCGGGACGAACCTGGCGAGAGCGGCGCCGAGGGAGAGACAACGGAGGCGCCGAGATCTTCCAAGAAGGGTCTGCTAGAGCCCAGGAACGCGGGCCGAAGGAGCGGGACACATCCCGGGGACATTTGGCCGGCAGCGCGGCCCCTTAATAAAAGCCAGCGTCAGGAACAAACAGCGCCAGCCCTGTTCATTTCCTGAAGCACCCCATCGCCGCGGCCGCATGTCCTCCCGCGAGCCGCGCGCGCGCGTTGCTTGCGTGCCTCGCGGCTTCAGTCAATATTGCCGCCCGCTCAAACAACGGCGTGGACACAGGCGCGCCCTTTATTGCCGGCTACTGCTCTGCATGCGAACGGCCCTCCTATGCGCCGAGCGCTCGAGACACGCTCGCTGCGCGATTTTCACGAGTCCCGCACGCGGTGCCGATGGCCGCGCCGCTTCTTCTTCTCGCTGTCGCCGTATGTGCCTGCCGTGGCGAATATTTGAGCAGCAGGTAGAAATGAGCGCGGGGAGATCGGAGAAGCACCCCTCCAGGAGCCATCTCTGTGTTCGCTTAACGAGAAGCACCGAGGCTGCGCGCTCTGTCGCCGTCCGCCTTTTCTTCCGATGCGCCGAGCACGATCGTAATGACCGCGGAGCTATTCGGCCCGAATGCGCCTGACACAGGGCCCGCAAAAGTGCGATCAGCGAAAGTCACGAGCGCCTCTTTCGGTGCCCACTCAGCGCCGACAGGCACTGCGTTCCAGTGAGACCGGCGCGGAGTATAAACGACTGCAAATCCCTGGAAGCAGCTAGTGGCCGTCCCGGTTCAAGGGGCAGTGATGAGCTTGAGAGCCTGCCGACTCCTAGAACCAGTTTCATACGCGAGAGACAGCCGTAATTCCAGATTTAAAAAAAAAATAAGACAACAAAAAGCACTTTAATGTCGCATTTTAGTGATTATCAGCGCTTCAGCAAGTGGTGCAAGTGAACGACGACACACTGTTTAGAAAGAGATAACATAACCGTTAAACTTGTCAGAAATACAGAACATAGCCCAGGGAAACCGGGATAGCTAATGAAAGAAAATTCTAGTTGGCTATTTAGCTCGTGGGAGGAGGGATGCACGCGTTAAAGGGGGGGGGGGGGGGGGGTATGAATGAATGAAAGAGAAATTGCACAGAGCAGCCGCTGTTTTTGACACACTCAACACGCCTCTGTTTTTCTTAAAAAGCGCGGAAGGGGCCGTATTTTGTAACGATTCTTTTTATCTTCCTATCCTATCTTTTCGCCCTTCGTCATCGGCCGCCACGTGCACTGTCGACTGACGAGTGCATCTGCGCGTGTGCCCGCCTTCCACAGTAAGGAACTATATTTGTAGGAGAGTACTCATGTTGCCTTTCATGTACTTGTCTGTTTTTCGAGCTCGCTTTTCTCATTCTTTTTTTTTTCTGTTTCTGTACATGTACCAACACGCCCAACAGCTTATACCTTGCTAATTCTTACGAAATGGATCCAGCCCTATGCATGTTTGTGAACCATGCAGATGTGTGAGCGCATGGCGGAGCGCAGTAGCACATGATAGCAGGCAAGCCGGGCAGCTCTCGTCCCTGCCGTCAAGCTGATTTGCCATCTTCGTCACAGTGATATCAGAAGTATGTAGGCGGAAACTGCAGCCAAATCACAACTAGTCTTTCCAGAGTAAGTTAACACTGCAGCTCGCTCAAGCTTGCTTGCTTGCTTGCAATGAAAACACGGCATTTGTAGCTGGACACAGCACTGATGTACTCGATTTCGTCCGTTACTTGCAAATTCTTGCTCTACTAACACACAGGCACGTACTTCCACTGTAATATCGCCAGATCACGCTCATCTCTCACTGTACAGGCAGAGTCAAAAGTTTCCGGAATGCGGGTCCTTCGAGAATGTCGAATGTCAGCCCAGTTTTAGGACTTGCAGTCATCAAAAAACTATGTTCGTCACGTACGCTAACTAGTACACGTGGCACATTAGAATACGAGGCCGCGTGCCCAAGCTCAGCAAATACTCTCATTTCTGTCAGATTTCGCATACCGCACAGTTTTGACCTCGTCTGTACGTATCACGGCATCCCGTATGTCACGTGTATGTGGGAGGTCGTTTTCCAAGAAATATGCTTGGAACCAGGTATTTACCGCAGCGTGCGCCTCTGCCGAAACACCGATGGCGGCAGCACTGACATACTGGAATCCTTTCGAATAAATTCCCGTTTTTACACTGAAGTCTTCTCCTTACTTAAGGAGGTTTCACATGCTAACACAAGGTACGGTGTTTTCTCTAAGGCACTGAGCAGTAACGATAGCACTGCTTGTTTAGACAAACTGACAAAGCGTTGAAAAGATAGTGTGTCTGGCAAACGCAAACTAAATGAAAGCAATTGTGGATTATACTTTAAAGACATAACACGGCATTGTAATGCGCATGTTTGTGATATGCCAACTTCGCTTTCTGCTCGTAGCGAAAATAACCTTTAGCTTAATTAATTATATCTAGCGCATACCAGGAGATAGTAAACGCCTCTGTGGACTACACGCCAATTTGGACGGCAAGGGGTGCTTTATGAAAGACGCTAAACGGCAATCATTCTGTTGTCGCTGGTGATACGAACCGCTTCGGAGCTGGGGGGGTTTCTTATAGGACGCGACATGCAGTAGACCGTCTCACGCGTTTTCAACACATTATACGCGAGAATCACGGAACATATACTTCACTGATTTTGTTATTGCGCTTTAATACGAGTCAACGGATCACATGCCTCAGCTAGATCGTCTCTTACGTTGAGCAAAAATTTGGACGCATGATGGCCGTCATTTACAGAAGTACTGACATGACATTTAGCACTTGGCGTCTCTCGGCAATAAATGAAGGTCGAAAGCTTTTAAACACTAGAAAAAAAAAAACTGGTAGGCGTCAGAACTTTCTATATAATTTACTGTAATACCTGTTTCTACCACCCAGTTTCGGTACCCAGGAGGTGGATGCGTATGACGTCATGATCCTTTGCCTGCGCTCACGTGCGGTATGACGTCATGCTACATGCGTGGACGCAGCCAGAAAAACACGCGTGCAGCACTCATCTCTGTTGCTGTATGAACAACACCACCATGCTTATATAGTATAGTTATTGCTACACGATCGACGTCACAACATTTTGCTGTGTCATGACCTTACAATGATGTCGATAACGCCAGGTCTGGCTCTTCTAGAGAAACATTAGTATATAGCGATTTAAAATACCTGATAAAGTGTTTCTCAAACTTCACACTTGCTAAGGCTGTGGTGGTGGATATTCTACGACTTCCACAATATATGTCGCGTATACTCGTATAACGCTCCGTATCTGCTGCCTCTTTTTCGTCGCCCAGCTTGGATCGCAGCTTTTCGTTCTCAAGTTAATGCTGCAGTGTATACTGCATCCTAGAAAAGGGACGCCCAGCTTGATCAATGCGCGTCGTTTGCCGCCTGCGGCGTCGTTGCCATTCTGTATCGCGTGTCGCGGTTATAGCCCGACAGCGTCGCCCCGTCTACGCGCTGCCTCGAAGGTCATGCAAAACAGCGTCGCCCTTCGCCGGGGGGGACGCAGGGGCAGCCCGAGTGTCGTGATGAGTTGTTTGCCGGGCGCGCCGCCTGCGCCCAGAGCGCGACACCGGAGAAGGCGGCTGTATGTGTGTAGTGGACCCCGCGAACGACGACGAGGCGCGCCGGGCCATCATTGTGGCGGCGACGTCCACGTCGCCAGAGCGAGCACACTGGCTGCTGCTGGTGCTGCAAATTGTCTCTTCTCCAGCGTCGGGGCGCAACGCGAGAGGCCGGAAGGAGGGAGACATCTAAGCAGCACGAAAAAAAAAAAAAAAAAAAAAAAAGGGAGGAAAGAGGGTGCCTCCGCGACTCGGGCGATTCCTCGCGGAAACTCGATATTCCTCGCCGGGCAAGAGCCGCGGAGCCCAATCCGAGTTCGCGCGGGAGCCCGGGCTGCTGCTTCTGCGGACCCGAAATGAAAGCTTCGGTGGAAGCAGGAGGGGGGCAGACATAACAGGAAGGAGGGTTCAGGCCCGGAGTGCTGCCGCCGTCTAAGGAGAGAGGGAGCGCCAAGAGCGCGAGGAGGAGGCAAGAAAGAACGGTAACTTGCCAAAAAAGAAAGCTGCCCATATGAGCTCGGAAAAGAAATCGATCATCTCCGACCAGCGGCAGCGGCCATGAAGCACGACTGCGTCTAGCCAACTCCGCGCGAAAGGAGTTGGAACCCGCTTCTGTAAATGCGCGCGGGGGAGGCTGCCGCGCCGCTGCCTCTTCACCCGACCGACTCCTCCGCGAGTGATGTATTGGGCTGCCGACAAAGCGGCGCTGCTCGGATTTGTCCGCAGCCTTCTTTATTTGCTCTAAATAGGGGCCCGGGCCGGTCTCCCGGCGCCAGTTGCAGAGCGCTGCGCCCGGAGACGAACAGAAATTCCCCCGCCGCGAAGATGTCAGAGCGCGCAGCTCGCGTCACCGCCCTCCGGAGCGTTGTTGTTCGCGCAGACGCGAGGCAGAGATAAAGGCGCGCGACGCAGCAGAGATCGTGCTCACAAAAGTTCACGGAAAAGCAGAGTCACAGCCTCAAAAATCGATCGCCGCTGTTAGACCTCGGCTGCAAATCGCGCGACGCATTCGGCAAAGACGAGGTAGCGTAAAAAGGCGCAGAGTTCTCCAACCGTTTCGTTGACGCCCCCCCCTCTTCCCCCTTCTATTTCTTTTACCTCGTACCTCTTCATCGCGCCGCCTCGGTTGCAGAGAGAGAGCCGCGCAGCGAATTTCTTTTCCAGCGTTCACACGCGGAACGAAATGAAAGATTCCTCGCGATTCAGAGCTGGAGTCATTTTTTTTTTTTTTTTTTTTTTTGTCGCTCACCTCTGCTGTACGTTGTACCGCCCCAACGATATTGCTGTTGTAGGAGAGAAGTATTCGCTGTACTTTATGCTCTCAACTCTGGAATGCCACGGCGGAAGCCGTTTTCCAGTGGTATGAAGTTGTACTTCAGAGTGCACAGCGTCAATGTCACTCCCCACTTTTTTAGAGAATTGATCAATTAGGAGGTGACAAAATGTGCAGCGTCCCGAATTTCAGCGATGGAGTACGGATGAACTTAAATGAAACGTCAGACCACACGGGATAACTGTAATTCTGTCGCAATGAACCCCGGCGCAAACGGCACAGAGCAAAGCACAATACAGAAGAAACAAACACAACGAACGCCATGCCGTGTTTATTTTTAGTGCGTTTTCGTTTTCTTTCTTTCGATTTCTTTTTACGTGGGTATTCGACAATCATGCACAAATTAACCTAGCAATAAATTCATGAATTCTGTCATTTTGTTATACTCAGGGGTCTACACTTTCCGCGTAAAAATCTAATTATAGGGTTTTACGTGCCAAAACCACTATCTGATTATGAGGCACGGCGTAGTGGGGGGGAGGGGGGGGGGGCTACTGAATAATTCGGACCACCTGGGGTTCTTCAACGTGCACCTAAATCTAAGCACACGGATGTTTTCGCAATTCGCCCCCATCGAAATACGGCCGCCGTGGCCGGGACTACATAGTTATGTAGGGAGACGACCTGATTGCAGTGATAGCACACACGACATTACAATGGAACAGTCAAAACAACACATAACGTTTTGAGCGAATCTGTACCTGCAACGAAAGGAATAGCTGGCGTCCGTCCGGCGTTAACATCCGATGGTACCAAAACCCACGTGACCAAGTGATGACGTCACGTACCCGGCACTGGGCCTGCTGCGGCTCGCACTGCGAAATCCCACGGTGAACAGCCACGGCGTCGGACGGACGCCGTGGCCCACACCCAAAAAACCGACCTGGCCCGCTCCCAAAATTGGATTAAGGTTGATTAAACTAATTAAGGTGGATTAAAGTGTATTACGGTGGATTAAAGTGGATTAAGATGGATTACGGTGGATTACGGTGTATTAAGGTAGAGTTTTGATGTAAGGTGATAACTTAGAGAAGTCATTATGCTTTCGCATTCAAATCACGTAAGGATACTTAAGTGACCGTCACTTTTTTTCGCGCCTTTGCTTTATTTCTACGCTGTACTTTCCGCCTTTCTTTACCCCTTACCCTTCTCCCACTGCAGGGTAGCAAACCAGAAGCTCTTTCGGTTGACGTCCCTGCCTTTCCCGCCCCATTTCTTTCTCTCTCTCTTTAAGTATCCATTGGCGCCCCATTGAGGACCTTTTTTTTTGGCATTTATTTTTACGTGTTCGCAGCTTTATTGCCTTAAAATATTATGGAGCCATAACCTTGGCGCCGCACCACCGTGCATCAAGGCCTGGATCATTCCCATGGGCAGCAAGAAACAATTTGACCATGAGTTCCGTTTTGTGCATCCTTAGATGTTTGTGTTGAGGTATTCACTTAAATGACACAATGTTCTTACACGAAACACGTTATTAGTGTAGTTGGTACTTTCTGGTTTCCGCAGCTGCTGAAGAAATAATCAGGAAAACGAAATCCGCACAGGTTCAGCGACTTCGAAGGCTGTGTTTAAATCAGCATGCAGGAGCCACAGCGAACGAGGCTCCCACTCCTATCGCAACATCTGCTGTGAGGTGCCGTGTACAGAAAGCCCGAAGCGTACTCCTGGAGCGCTACGACGAAGGCGCCAAGGATTGACTCCTCGCGAGTGGAAAGTGAACTGCCTTGTCCCACTACTTAAATGTTGCAGGTCTACACTAGAAGTGGAATCATGGCGTCTCATCGCTTTGGCATGTTGAATTTAATTATGGGTTTTTACGTGCCGAAACCATCTCTGATTATGGGCACGCCGTAGTGAAGGACTACGGATTAATTTCGACCCTGTGGGGTTTTTTAACGTGCACCTCTCTGTGTACACGGGTGTTCGCTTTGGCATGTTGGGTCGGAAAACTGCTACAAATGTATGCTATCGCGGGCCTCCTGCACGAAAAGTCCTTCACAGATAACATGCGTGATTCGGTTACATCTGTCCAGCATTAAAGTAGTTTGAAAAGGCTAGCCGAGCAAATGTTCCTCGACGTCAAAGGCGCGTACGATAACGTAACACGTCAAGAGATTCTTCATGATTTAACTGATGTGGGAATAGGTGGTCCTGCCTTTAGATGGATGCACAGCTATTTGAATCATAGATGCTCCTTAGCAATTGCCGAGGATGGAACGACAGATTACCATCCAACCTGTCATGAAGTGCCACAAGGCGGAGTGTTCAGCCCCACACTTTAAAACAGCACTCGTATATGCCTTGTTGGATCATTGCCAAGGACAGTCCACGTATCGATATATTTCGATGATATCTGCATTTGGGCATCCGGCGTATCGCGTCCGCTGCAGATGCGAACGAAACTATACAGAAGGGAAGCACAAAAATGTCTTTCTGCATATGCAGGGCTTTCAGGCGTGAGTTTTTGTCAGAAATGCTGTTTACTGCATTTAAACGCAAAGAGATGACGCCATATGATGTAGCCATCAATTGCCAAGCAAGTACGAAAAAAAAAGAACACACACACACACACACACACACACACACACACACACACACACACACACACACACACACACACACACACACACACACACACACACACACACACACACACACACACACACACACACACACACACACACGCGCGCGCGCGCGCGCGAGCGCACATGATTTAGGGAGTTTTCATGAACCATGACCTATCTCGAGCCCCGCAGGTGTCATACAAGAGATTGACTGCAATTGCAAACTTTCAGATTTCCCTACAGGAACTTGTGGGGCGCATCTGTGCAATCAACAGGTTTGTTATTGGCCATTCATGGGCTTCTTATGACAGAACCTGCAGATTAGACACTGCCACCCGTACAACTCTCTACCATCTGGCCTGCTTACAAACACCTAGGCCAGGCTCAACTTTCAGCTGAATCCTTGCCGCCAACCACGCCTCGCTGCCATCGATCTACACACACATGTAGCCCACTGTCGGCGCCGTTCTCGTATCTAAATTCACTTCAAGCGGGCCTTGCCATTCCAGGCGTCGAGAAGAAAGCACAAATGTCGTCGGTAGCACTGAAACAGCCAGGACTATATTGCAGCTACAAGAAGGTAATTTCGGGCATCTGTCTGTTTACAACGACGGATCGGTCACTCGCTCGATTTCAGCATGCAGCGATTGTCCCAGATGAACTTACTGAGATTAATATCTCAATATCGCAATTGATATCGACGACGGCTGTCGAGCTTGAACTCCTGCGTGCGGAACTTAATCACGAAGCTCCTCACGGATCGGTCATCAAGTGTAGGGCAGTTAGGGCAGTTGTAGTGTAGGGCAAGTGTAGGGCAGTTCTCCCGAGCTTAATCTCTACCCTACGTTGGGGATACCATGAACAACTGGTCGCGGACATCAGAGAAATTCCCCATCGGACATTTCAGAACGGACACAACATCGTCTTCAATGGCTTCCAAGTCACCGCGGTATTATTGGAAATGACAGAGCAGATGCAACAGCTCGATCTGCCTATGAGAATGTCAACTGCGTCGCTATCCCATTGTCAAAAAGGAGGTGTAGAGATAGAATTCGGCTTACTTCACCAACGAGCCTCCTTCGTTCTTTGGATCCCCACCTAAAGCTACGCCTTCCGCGCGGATTAATATACGGCGTGACGAAGCTCTTGTAAGCAGACTATGGCTTGACGTAGCATTTACGATGCCTACTCCTTTCTCATCGGAACGAGCGATTTATCCTATCGTGAAGGGCGCAGAGATACAGGTGATCGTGCACTTTCTCTCTTTTAGTGTTCTCGCGTGCGCGCGTAGAACTTCGCGTTTTTCAGAGACCCGAACCAGTGACTCTACTGTGGACACAGTCGGCTACCGAAAAATAGAATTCACGACAGATAGAATTCTCTGACCCTGGTCCCAACCGAGCAGCGCTAAAAGCACTGCTGTGTTTTTCGAAAGCTATACTGTGAACGTTGTCAGGTGCCTCACCGTGTGTGCCCGGAGAGCTCTGTTTCATCTCCATCCTCTCTCTTCTTTTCTATACCAACTCCCCATCCCCCGGGACAGAATAGCCAACTGGACATTAATTCTTGTTAACCTCCCAGTCTTTCTTCTCCCGTTTCTCCGCCTTGTTTATTCTCCTGTAGCAGTTTGCCACACTTGTTTTCGGTTGATCACACTTTACATCGCTGGCAAGACGCTACGGTTAGAAATAAACACGCAAAAGGCAGGCATTCTTGTCAAGGACGCGCACGCCCGTAGACTGCACGAAAGACCCGCACTGACGACGTAGAACAGAAACTGAATACATCGGCTTCGCTGGAATTGTGAGCATGTGAACGCTGCCGCTTTCTCTTTGTTTGTTTGCTTCTGGGCATAGCGGTGTTCGGCGCCCGCCACACGGTGCATAGCAGCGCCGACCGGGTCACTGCAAAATAGTCGAGTGAGGCCGTCCAGACGGGAGTGCGGATTGATTCGTCGGACAGCCCAGCGAGTTCCACGCGAGAGCACTCAATTAGCCTTCAACGGGCGAGGCAAAAAACAACGTGTTTCCTTCGGAGCTTGCACAAGCTCGCACATGGGAGCGAGGGCGCAGTTTGGGCCACGGGCTGTAGCCGTCGTCGGGCGGCGGGGATCGTCGACCCGTCAGCGGCCGATCTGTCATCGGGACCGCGGCGCGACCGGCGCTGCCTCGGCGGCCATCCATTATTCGGTGCCGCGCTAGGGGCGCCTGCTTCCGCCGTAAATGAGCCGACCCGAAGGGGCTAAATCAGGCCGCCGCGGCGTAGCCCGTCCGGCGTGCGAGCGCCCGCTCCGGGCTTGGGGCAGGCGGCGTCATTCGACAGCGCGGCCGGCGGCGCCGGTGTCCATTAGCTGGTTCCGCGGGGCCGGAAACCGCGCGCGGACGACGACGCATGCAAGCCGCCCGTCTGCCGCGAGGTTCCAGGACGCGAAAGCCGCGTAAAAGCAGTCAGCGCGGAACGCCTCGTGATTCTTGCCCTCCGCTGCGCATATCCTTGACACGCCGCGTGGACCCTCTTAGGTAACACAACCCCCCCCCCCCCCCCCCCCCCCCCGCCGTCACGGGGCGTCGCGGTGCGCAGAACACGGCAGCTTGTCTCAAGACTAAAGATGAATGCTTCTGGGATGGTAAAGCGACACAACGTTTCGCGTGCGTTAAATATTTGTAGCTTCGTAGCAGATCCAAGGAACACAAAAGAAAAAATAATAGAGGCAGGTTTACGTCAAGTATGGTTTTTCTGTTCCTGCATCGGTTCACGTATCATCGCGGGCGTACCTGCGTTAAAAGGCCGCGTTCTCTATAGGCACAGCACTGCAGAGCATCCCACAGCACTACAGACGTATACAACCGTGTCCCCGAACCAAAATAAGTATAATATTCTGGCACGATACAATCACGAAACCAGCGTACGTGTACGGGGGTGGGTAGTGTTACGCTTCCCTCGGATGCGGAGCGCTTACAACGCAGCGTCGTGCGGGCTCGGTTTTACTGCGGCTATTTTTACAAAACCGCGGTCCGAGGTGGTTGCTCTAGCATAAACGTTCGCCTGAACGAGAAAACTTTTGAGCCGGGGCTCAGAAAGAAAAAAAAAAAAAAAAAACGCGTCAAGGATCGTAAACAGAGCGAGCTAAACCGCGGGGCTCGCTCCGTCCCCGTATATCCCCGCAACGATAAGCAACGCCACGCGAGGCAATGCTCCCTGCGTCCCATGATTGGCCGAAGAACGTGCGGAGCTTCCTGAAGCCCGAGGTGCAGCGGAGGCCAGGTCATTCCGCGCTCGCCGGCCTCGCCGGTTTGAATGGAACTGGCCTCCCCCTCTCCTCTGGCGAGCGAAAGCAAAATAAACGCGCCGCATTCCAGCTCGGCAGGCGCTAAAACAAACGACAGCGGAACGAAGGACACGGCCGGCGGAGATAAAATGGGCCAGTGGCGTCGAAACGACGACGTTAGCCGGACGACCAACACGCGGAGAATGCGCGTCGGGGCAGCGAAAGCGCGTGCGCGAAGAGTAAAACAGCGGCCCTCGTAACAGGTGCCACAAGCGTGGCCGTCCAGCCCGCCGCCGCGCGGTCCAAACGGCAGGCAAAAAAGCTCGCGCGCGCTCGGCCGCGTCCTTCGCAGGGTGAGAGGGTAGCGCAGCCCCCCTTCCGATCTGGGCCGCAATAAACCGCGACAGCAGGGACAATGAAAGATAAGAAAATGTCGAGAATTACCCTGGCTATCTTGGCCGCCGCTGCCACCGGTAACTCACAACACGGGCGACGCCATGACACTCGCCGGGCGGGTTGCCCGAGAAAAGGTGAGACGGAGGGGAAAGCGACCAAACCACTTTGCGCCACATGGTGTGGCGCAGTGAAGCGCCCTTAAAGGAAACACGGAGATGCGCTGCCTTGCAGAGTCGCGGGTGGTGAGTGCGGGGAAGGTTTTCGCGCTTTTCCCGAGTTGAGCGCGATCGGTCAAGCTGCTCGCGCGGCTGTAGTAGGTTGTGAACACGACAGTCAAGCGCGATGATAAGTTGGGCTCTGACGAAACGA
The DNA here is from genome assembly GCF_013339745.2 of Dermacentor silvarum. Taxonomy (NCBI): domain Eukaryota; kingdom Metazoa; phylum Arthropoda; class Arachnida; order Ixodida; family Ixodidae; genus Dermacentor; species Dermacentor silvarum. The sequence continues at coordinate 59,312 of NW_023605976.1, forward strand.
ACTTAAAAAGAAAGTTTTTTACACCATATAGGTGTGTGTTTTCTTTTAATTTTTTCATAGTTCGCGTACGGCGGTTGAATCCAGAATTTGATTTCACTGGCGATAAGTTTTTGTTTCGCTCTGACAAACAATGGCATCATAGCCCTCGCGACTTCTCTGACGTTATTCGAAATTGATGGAAGTTGAGTCCCCTTCTAAATCCCCGTTGACAACTAAATGCTGTTGCGTCTTTCGGAGTGAGTCTGGATAATTCTGCTGAAGGAGAGGGAAGAAGGATTAATGAGAGGACAAGCAGAGAGGTTGGCCGTAGCAGCGTGCCCCTGGCTTATAGTACTCCACACTGGGGTCAAGGGAAAACACAGGAAAGTAGAAGGGAATGAGCAGTGATGACGAAAAACTATGTGATATGCGCCTTCTGTCCTATCACTTCAACTTGATAAGTGCTCCAGACAAGCGCGTGATAAGGCACAGACGATATATATATATATATATATATATATATATATATATTGTAATGAAGAAGAGTAACCTGTGCCTCAGCAGCATCGCCACCGGCATAAGCTCGTGGTTGCTGTCCTTGGCCGAACGCTTGTGAGTGCTACCCGTTCGCCTGCATCCGTTGCTAATAAACCTCTTAGCAAGTGGTGGAGTCTGCTGGGTTTCGACCACCCTGGAACTTCGGAGTCGCAC